>NW_027287681.1:300000-536114 GCF_047511675.1 Marmota flaviventris | reverse complement strand
GTTTTGTAGCTACTTATTATTTTGAAATTTTGAATGGGAACTTCATAATTACCATGTGAGAAAGTTTCACGGTGGTAACAATATCAATAACAATAAAATATCCACTCGATGTATGTTTTAATGACACAGATTTCAGATTTTGCCATACCTCAGTATTTGCTGTTGTTATATTCTCCAGATTTTCAGTACTGGAAAGAGTCTGCCATCGCACCATATATGCTGGAAGCGGCAGGAGAGAATTCATCTGATTCAGAATATTTCAGCTGTCTCTCCCCTCCGAGCAAAACCCTTCCTACTGATGAGTATGGTAAGACAGATGGAAAGGTGGGGTTGAGCCTCAGGCAGGAGGTACTGCTGAAGTGCTAGTCCAACCCTTGCTCACTTTCCTATTCTTCTGAATATGGGGGAAGGGATTCAGGGCAGAGGCATTAATACTCTGAGGCCTCTTGTGAGAAACAAAGAGTGAATGTGCCTTCAAAATATGACAGAGTTCTTCAGCACAGTCCTGCATGTGAACATTGGGGCACTTGTGGGGGAAATGAAACATGCTGAGGTGTGTGGGAATTTGTTCAGAAACTTTCCCGTTAGACAGCACAACTAAACCTCACAAAATAACCTGCTAGAAACCTTCATACTAGATATGTCCCCATTTCTCCTTCCTTTACTTATTCTATAGTACAGTTTTCCCTCTTTTGTCCATCCATCTTTCCTCTATTACCATTATAGTGGTGCTCTCATGGCCAATCATTCTTACAAATAATCAGTGTTATATTCATTGCTTTCCACATTAATCCAATAAATGCACCACATCCCTTCACCCAGATAACTTGTTTTAATCTTGCAATGCTAGGCCAAGAACTAGAAAAAGTTTGTCCTTAAAAAGTAGCATTTTCATATGTAGATATTATCACCCAAATGTCCATACTTGATGAGTATTTCTGTGTTTTGTAGACCAGCACACACTTACATGTATTTTGTACTCTCATAATAGAAAACAGAAACACATGTGTTATAACACACACATAATTACACTCATACACAAAAAAGTACATATCTCTCTATACACACACACTCACTCATCAACACACACATTCACTCATCAACATCCCTCTTTTGTAGCACTGAATTTATTCATAATAAAACATACATATAATTTCATGAAGCCTACCACCATCTCATTGTCCAGAGATGTACAATGTACACACCTCAAATAAAAGAGAATTTTCATATGCATGTACCCCCGTTTTTAATGCCTAATCACAGGCAATTTATCTCCTTATATCTGAAATTTTCTTCCCAGATATTTATAAAGTATATCAATGTTTTACATGTCTTCTATCCCCTGAGATAACCTTTTTCAATAGTTGGAGCAAATGGAGATTTCCTCTACCTTTCCACATTTCTGGTTTTCAATGTTATTGGCCAAGGCGCCCTGTACATCCTCAGTGCATATGAACAAAGAAGGAGTCATAAAGGTGTAGTATATGAATATTCAAATGAAAATAAGGTTTCTGTGTCATGGATTAGAGAAGGCAAGAGTACAAAAGGCATGAATATAAACAATCAACTTTCATGTGAAGACACCTGAAGAGGTAAACCTCTCACATGTGTTTACTTTTGTAAACATCCCCAAATTGACAGTGCATTCAGCTTGGACAATGTGGTCTAAGAGGAAGGGAGGTTGAAAGCCCAGTAAAACTCACTCATTGGAGGAGAGTTCCAGGGATAAAGCCCGAATAGCTGCCAGCCATGGACATATGAACTCAGATATTGTACATATATATGCATACATACACACACACATATACATAATATATGTTTATGTATACTGATAACATAACAGAAATAGTTAATTAATAAACTTAATGACTACTTACTATATTTGTGATAAGGTTTGGTTTCCAATATTATGTGAATTTTTAAAAAATATCACATTCAAGATTTCCAATCACAGTGACATTTAACACACACACTATTAATAAATACTATTTGTTTCAAAATTTTGAATGGTAAACATATCATAATTAGCATTCATGGTGGTAACAACACCTGAAAAAATATCCACTTATTGTATTTATTTTTGAATAACACAGAACCTGCATTATGCTATGAGTCAGTATTTCTTGTTTTTTTCATCCTCCAGATTTCCAGAAAAGGAAAGGCATTGCTACTGAACCATTTATACTGGAAGCAACCAGAACTCAGGCAGCAGAAGAGAATTCATGTGATTCAAAATATTTCACCTGTCTCTCCACTTCCAGCAAACTCATTCCTCCTGAGGAGTGTGGTAAGACAGATACAAAAATCTCCCCCCTCAGATGGCAAAACTACAGCTCAGCTCACACACTAATGTTACACTTCAAACTATGTATGGCCACACTTCTCCTTCCTTGCATTTTTTCTGCAGTTCAGTTTTCCCTCTTTCCCCATCCCTCTTTCCTTTAGTACCATTAATTATGTAAACCCTTGCTCCTTTCTTCCTACAAACAACCATTCCTAGATTCACTTTTTTCTAGATTAATCCCATAAATGCTTCAAATCCCTCCACACAGATAACTTATGTTAATTTTGTAATGGTAAACCAAGAACTAGAAAATGTGTATTTCATGAAAAAGAAGCATTTTCATACATAGATTTTTCTCACCCAAATGTCTATGGATGATGGTGATTTCTGTTCTTCTTAAACCACCTCCTAAGTATGTATACTATGTATTCTCATAAAGAAGAATGCAAACATGCACACACACACACATACATAATCACACACATTCACAATCATACATCCATACATATAGACACACAAACATACACTCATCACTATCTCCAAACGTATTTACCTGAAATGTAACAAAATATACATACAATTGCATAAACCTTCCACCCTCTCATGTACCATGTACACACCTCAGATGAAAGACATGACAGAATTCTAAAACATTCCAGATACATGCACCCATTTTTTTATGCTTATACACAGGTAATTTTGTCTCATTATATTGAAATTTGCTTTCCAAGAAACTGACAAATTACATCATTCTGTTACATGGCTTCTTTCCCCTAAGATGCATCTAGAACACTATTGAGAGGAAATGGAGAATTCCTCCCCCTTTTCACATGCAAAATTTTCACTGCTTTTGGGCCAAGGAGTTCTGTAAAATCTCAGTGCATATGAAGAATGAAAGAATAGTGAAAGCTTAGCATATGTGTGTTAAAATTGAAGGGGGAGTTTCTGAATTATGGGGAACAGAAGAAGGTGGAAATTCCTCCAAAGTATGCAAAAATAGGAACAATCATCTTTCCTGACAAGATCCCTACAGAGGTAAACCTCTCTCATGTACCTACAAAAGATCTTCTAATGAACAGTGAGTTCAGAATGGTTCACAGCACCCTGGCAGAAATGAAGAAGTCAGACAACTTCTTCCTCTCTATGAGAGTTCTAGGGTGAGAACTCATGAAAGCTACTGACCTGGGATGAACATGCATACTCATATACTTAATACATATTTATAAATATCTATATAGTTAGATATAAAAAATGTCAAGATGAATGGTTCTTTATACAACTTTTCCTTCATAACCATTATTTGTACAATTTTCTTTGGAGAAATTCAGCTAATAATAATACCCAATCTTTAGTGATTGCATATAATATTTTGGCTATGGTTCAGTTTCTGAAAATATGTATACATTTCCTAAAATATCACATTAAAAATATTCTACCACAGTGACACCTACCCCATGTAAAAATTTTATAAATGTTGTTTGCTTTCATTTTGGAATTTTCAATGGGAAAGTCACCTTAATTCATTTGAGAGGAAGTTTCAGTAGTGATAACAAAGACTGAAACAAAATATTCACTGAATATATCTGTTTATGGATGACACAGAACCAAGATTATCCCATATTTCAATATTCGTTGTTGTAATTATTTTCCAGAATTCAAGAAGTGTCAAGAAATTGCTCCTGCACCATGTAGCATCACCAAGATTCAGACAACAGGAGAGAATTCATCTTTCTCAGAATATTTCACCTGTCTCTCGTCTCTCAGCAAACACATTCCTACAGATGAGCTTGGTAAGGCAGATGCAAATGTGGGATCTGAACTCAGACTAGTTCAACTCTTCCTCACTTCACTATCCTTCTGAATATAGGAAAGGGATTAGGGGCAGAGGGAGGCCTCTTCAACATTGAGACCTCTTTAGAGGAGCAAATAAGAAATGTGCCTTCAAAATACGACAAAGTTCCTCAGCACAAAACTGCATGTAAACCCTGGGGCAGCTTTAGGTGAGAGCAAACAGTACAAGACGTGGATGGGAATTTCATCATACCTTCCTTTTCAGATTGCACAATTCACATGATTTATTCCTTTTAACTAAGCATGGCTTCATTTCTTCTTCATTTTGCTTGTTCTCTCATGCAATTTCTTCTTTCTCTATCCATCTTTCACATTCTCCGATAGTATTACATAAGTACTCCTGTATACCCTCAATCTCACATATAATCATTCTGAGATTCACTGGTTTAAACATTAATTGCATAAATACCTCACATCCCCTCAAACAGATAACTTGTTTCATATCTGTAATGCTAGATCAAAATCTGGAAAATTCATGTCCCAAGAAAAAAAAGGCCTTTTATATGCACATTTTCTCTTTGAAATGTACATTGATGACCATGCTTTCAGCCCTTCATAGACCTGCATCTGTTCGTATGTACTATGTATTGCAAATCATAAAACACACAAAAACATGTACATACCCACATACCCTCATCAATATCCCCATTTCACCAGCACCATAACCTTAACCAGCTATATACCAGAACAGACATGATTCCAAAAAACCTACCACCATCTCATTTTCCATATCAGTGTACCAAGAAAATGTCCCAGATAACAAAAATACCACAAAGAGAATTCTGCAAAAATCACATAAACACACAATCCCATTTCACAGACCACACACAGGTCATCTCATTCTATTCAATTTTTTTTTCCTAGAAATCAATAAATATCATCAAAGTGTGCCATGTACTTTACCCTCTGAGATGCTCTAGTAAAGAACTTGGAAGACTTGGAGACTTTATCCCCCTTTCCACATGCCAAATTTCAAATGCATCTGGGTATGCGTACCCTCAGTGCATATGAAGAAGGAGAGTCATGAAAATTTAGTTCATGTATATTTGAAAGAAAAGGAGAATGGCTCCCTATAGGATACAAAAGTAGGAGGAAAGACTGTCCCACCAAAAGACAAGAATGCAAACAATTGCCTCTCTTAAGAAGATCCCAATAGGAATAACCCCTCCTGTATGTCTACAAAAGAACTCCTTATAGTGAGTTCAGCTTTGATACAGTAACCCAAGAGAAAAGGGAGTCATCTGGCAGCTCATCAGAATTTCTGATTCTTGAGACTTCCAGGGCCAGAGGCCTGAACTCTTGGTATTCCTGAACATATATATTTAGATAGATGATAGGTAGGTGATAGATAGATAGATAGAAAAAATGAACTAGGTCATTATAGTTGTTTTTAAAATTCATACTCCATGTCCTATAAATGAACAATTTCTAATGAGAAATTTAGATAATAATAATAATGATAATAACTTCTAGTGAGTATATGTCATATTTTATGTATGGTTTAGTTTTCAAAAATCTGTATAAATTTCCAAAAATATTGGGTTGCAGTTGTAGCTCAGTTGTAGAGCAATTGCCTAGTATGCATGAGGCATTACATATTCAATCCTTAGCACCACATAAAAATAAATAAAGTTATTGTGTCCATCTACAACTAATTTTTTTTTTAATTTCCAAAAATATCACATCCAGGATATCCAATTTCAATGATATCTACCACACATAATGTCAATAACTATTGTTTGTTTTTGTTTTGGAAATTTCAATGGGAAAACCATCTTACTGATTGTGAGAATTAGTTTTATGGACAGTTAACAATGCCTGAAATATCTTGTTCACTGAGCATATCTGTTTCTGAATGAAACAGAGCCTAGATTGTGGCGTGTCTTAATGTTTCTTGTTATTTTGTTTTCCAGGATTGCAGAAGTTTCAAGAAATTGTTCCTAAGTCATATATGCTGGAACCAGTCAGGGATCAGGCAACAGGAGATAATTCATCTTCCTCAGATTATTTCACCTGCATCTCCTTTGACAGCAAACTGATCCCTAATGATAAGCAGGGTAAGACAGATTCCAGGTTATCTGAGATCAGAGAGGGACCCCAGTTGCTTCTCCAACACTGCTCACTTCACTACTTTCGAAATACAAAAGAAGGATTCATTCCAAAGGACCTAACACCAAGCCTTGTGAGGAGGGTTGAATGGGGAATGTGCCTTCAAGAATAGGACTGAATCAGAACCTCAGCACAATGCTGCATGTGAACACTGGGGTAGCAGTGGGTGAGATGGGATAGTGCTGAGATGTGTATGGTAATTTAATCAGAAACTTCCCCCTCAGATGCCACAACTAAAACATACTCATATGTTATAAATATTCATACTAAGCTGGCCCCATCTCCTCTTCCTTTACTTATTTTCGCATACAATACTCTTTTTTTTCTCTACCCATTTTTTTCTATTCTCCATTAACATTGCCTATATACTTCCTTTCACCCTCATTTTTCCATACAACCATTCTCATTTCATTGATTTACATTTTAATTTATTAAATGTTTCATATATTTCCAGACAACCTGTTTTAACTCTGCAATGCTAGACCAATATCTAGGAAAGTTAAGAAAACTCATATGTCTTGAAAATAAAGCACTTTCTTATACCAATTTTCTCACACAAATATCCAATGATAGATATGCTTTCAGCCATTCAAAAACCCATACCTGACCATGTACACTCTGTACTGTCATTTAGCATGCACACGCACGCGCACACACACACACACACACACACACACAATCATCACCACCCCCTTTTGACAACATCAAAAATAATCACCAGATATTTACCAGAATATAATTCAACATGTTGTTACAAAAATCTCATTTTCCACACAGGTGTAACATGTACAAACTTGGGTTGACATATAACACACAAAGAATTCTGAAGCATCACTGATATATGTACCCCCCATTTCGCATGCCTACATACAAGAACATTCTTATAGTAATGTTATTTTCTTTTATTTGGATTTTTTTTCTAGAAACCAGTGAATTACATTCATATGTTTCCTATCCTGAACCACATAGTATGCCTGTAGAACGCAAGTTGGAAGAATCAGAATATGCTTCGCCATTGGCATATAACCAATTACCAATTGACTTGGACAATAATCCCTGTACATCCTCAAAGAAGAGGAAAAGGGAAAGAATAATGAAAGTGTACTATATGCATGTTAGAATGAAGAGGGGGGTGGCTGCCTTAGAGGATACAGAAGACGAAAGGCAGCCTCCATGCAAAAAGACAAAAATGAAAACCATTGCATATCCTGAGACAATCCATACAGAAGACAAGCTCTCTGTCGTATCCAAAAAAGAACTCCTAACTGAGAGTGATCTCAGCTTTGATGATGTAGTCCAAGAGGCATCAGAAGATAATGACAGACCGATATATCTTCCACCTCTGGAGACAAGTTCCAGAGCTAAAACACCAGAATGGCTTGTGGCCCATGACAGTGGCTACAGGTGCATGGCCTGCTGCCGAGTTTTCCCCTCCTTGGAGATTCTACAGGACCATGTGAAGAATGGTATTAAAGAGGGATTTAGCTGTCATTCTTTTCATGTAGCCCTTAACTTGCTTAGAAGTAAGAACAGAAATAGAAAAAAGAAGTAAACGAAGAGGAGGAAAACAAAGTCAAAAAGAGCTGGACAAAAGGCAAAAGTATCCAGTGTGACAACATAACTAGGCACATAAGAGACTTCTTTCACAATAACCATTGATAGCATCATGACCACCAGCACAACTATCACCACCATCAAAAGCCCCAGCACCACCATTATTACTACCATCAACAATACAACAACAATGGCCACCACTATGACTACTACAACCATTGCCACTGTCAATAACATCACCATCAACAGCAGCAGCAACAAGCACCATCATCACTATCTTATCATCACAGCCATCACTACTATCAAGAGTATCACCACTACAATCATAATTAGCACCACCATCAACAGCACCACTACAATTACCACCTTCACCGGCACTACCAGCACCACCATCAACAGTACTATCTGCAGCACCATCACCACCATACCATGACCATCACAACCATTGCCACTGTTAACAGCACCATCAATAGCAGTGCCATCTCTACCATCACCACCAATAGCACTACCATCAACAGTACCATTACCAACATCATAATCATCATTAACAGCACCATCACCTCAGCCATCACTGACATCAACAATGTTATCACCAGCACAATAGTCATCACCACCATTGACAGTACCACCAGTAGCACATTAGCAGCAGCATCACCACTATTATCAGCAACATGGCTAGCACCACCATCACTAGCCCATAACCACCACAACCATCAATACCATAAATAATAGCACCAGTACTGCTAACACCACTGTCAACAGCTCCACCTTCAACAGCACCACCATCTACAGGACTACTATTATCATCATCCCAGCACCATGATCACCACCACCAGGGCCACCAGCACCAATATGGACAGTAGCACTTGTACCACAAGTAGGATTAGAGAAGCCCTTTAGATAATATTCCCCAGAAGAAAAAACAAGTTTGTAGACCACATCAAGCTATAAAGCAAAAATGTCCTCAGGCAAACTAAAGAGCAATGAATACCAGTATATCATCTTTATCACTGGAAGAAATTCATTTGAAATAGAAACTGCTATGGACTGGACTTAGAAGAAGAGGCGAGGTTCCCAGGGGTAAGTAAATATGCCCCAAATTGGAAATTTGGGGTTTTAAGAAATGGTGGGAACAATAGCAGAGAAGTCTCATGAGAAATACCTCCTATGGTGAAGGATTTCTTTCTAAAGAAATTATGCATGGGGCTGGTGTTGTAGCTCAGTTGGTAGAGAGTTTGTTTTCATGTGTGAGACATTAGGTTTGATCCTCAGCACCACATAATTATGCATGAACACTGGGTTAAAGACAAAGGAAGTAGAATGGGTCCCACTAATGACTTCTGAGGAGACATGAGCAAAGGCCTGTCTCCCAGTTCTGAAAAACAGAAGATACTGGGCCCAACATTCTTAGATCAATCTCACCATTTGTTCCTTGGCCTGGCTTCCTTCTGAAAAGCACAGGACAAGGAAAAGAAGTCTTTATCCATGAGAAAGGGTTGATATGCAGGCCTGTCATGGTTGTGATTGAAATTCATGGCCTTATTGTGATTTTCATGCCTGGAAGAAGACTGTACAGGAGTTTCACCCACTCAAAGGGACTGTAATGACTTGAATGTGTTTATTTTTTTTATTTTTCCCCCTAGGAAAACATTTATGTTCTCTGTACCAGAAACTGGAAATGAAGGTGTCTAGTGTCTATGGGGAAGGGTAGCAAAGGTTCTGCTTGGACTCTTCTGACAACTTTGCACATGGATTTCTTTCTAGATGTCCTTCATATTCTGTAATGGAACTTCATGATTCTGACATCTTATTCTTTCTTTTTTCTTCTAGCACCAAGAATCTGGTTCTATATAATCAACAGAGAGGAGATAAACATGGACAAAGCTGAGAAGACTTTGCAAAGCCAGGTGCACGCTGCTATAGCGGAGAGTGTCATTTTTAGTTAGAAGGAAAATCAGACTTGTCTTCAATATTTCTAAAGTCAAAGAATCAAAACAGAAGTTGTCCTGAGATTAGCTGAAGACTTGTCTCTATGATAAGAACTACCTTCCTGACTTAAAGGTGTTCTTTTTTATTTTGCTTATCTCACAGCAAAAAATGGTATGGATTATACAAGGAAGGAGTTTCTCTTCACCAAGCTGTCAGCACTTAAGAACTGAGAAAATACAAGAATAAATAATTTTTTATTAATCTATTTTATAGTACAGTAAAATATATTATAGAAATTTTCTTTAATAATGTGGATTAATATTAAAGTAGAACTATTTGTTATTGAATGTACCCACTGAAGGAAAATCAAGGAACGAGAGATGGGTAAGAGAGAAATATATTATAGAATAAAATATATTATAGAAATTATTTACTAAAATATATTATAGAAATTTTCTTTAATAATGTGGATTAATATTAAAGTAGAACTATTTGTTATTGAATGTACCCACTGAAGGAAAAGCAAGGAATGAGAGATGGATAAGAGAGAAATGAAAGAGATACACAGGAGAGTAGAGATACACAGGAGAGTTTATTTGTCAGAGCTGACAAATAAAGGCCATCTCTCTATAGGAGAGAGAGGCAAAACAGGCTGAGTTCTGGGACTTTTATGAGGGAGGCTCAGGAATCAGAGCTGGGCAAGTCCTTATGCTTTAAGGATTGGGTTGATATGACTGAGTGGAGTGGCTTTCTCAGAAACACTGTTGGGTGGGAAAGTGAAACTTTTTCCTTAAAATGGAGGTTGTCACTTAAGGTGGCCATCAAGATGCTAATCACAAGGACCTTAAACCCACTATATCTATATCTTCCTATTTTCAAAGTCAAACTCAGAAATATAGAATAATATTCTAATAAAACTCCAAGTTTTAACCTCCTCCACATTTATGGGAAGAAGGTTTTTCAGATAACAGCTCAATTGTTTTGGAGTAGTAGTTACCACGGTAACTTTTGTAATAGAACTATAGACCATTGCCTTAGCAATCAAGGATTGATTACTCATTTTGGAGAAAAACAGGGGAAAGGAACAGTAGACTCTAACCTGTTTCCTTTCTTTATTCTTTTAGCTTTGTCATTATTATGCTAAATAAAGGCAGTACTATGTCCCTTTTGAATGTAAGTGTACTAATTGCTCTAAAGTTTCTCACAGTGAGTAAAAACCTTGAACAAATAATAAAGTCCATTTCACACCATCACTCTCACCCAGAAGTCACAGTCATTTCATCTATGGAAGAGATACTGAATACCATTTTAGGAAGCAAGATAAAGTAGCACAAGGGGATAGACCTTGACAGACTCTAGGGGGAAGAAAGACTCTTTTCCAAATGGTGGAATGTAACAATGGAAAAAGGAGGGCCCAGAGGAGTATAAAGGTCAGATATTGGTGTTCCTGATTCCTTCACTCACATTTTGAAGGGAGAAAAATGTGTGATTTAATTAACCAATAATTTTCAGATTCTCATACATATGGGTAGATAAGACTGGGAGTTTGGGATTTAGAATCGGAGGCTGGAGTTTCTCTAGATTTCAGTTACTTCTCTTCTTCATTCAATAGAATATGCAAATGATTTTGCTTGATTTTAGTCAAGCCTGGTGTGTAGGCGATGAGCAGTAATTCATTTATATATTGGGGTTGTAAATTTCTTTGAATTTTCTAAATTTTAAAAAACTTGTGCATATGTCATATCATATTCATAAATGTATATTTTCACATTACCATCCTAGAAGGCTAAGTATTTTTAAGTACTTCTCTAACTGCATTGATTGACTGTTAGGCATCTCTACCAGTGATATCTGAAATAACTTATTTTACCAGTCTCACCAAAAGGGAACATAGTCAAACTTTCAGAATTGTTTCCACTCACAGAGGTGATAATGATACATCTATACTATTAATTCATTAAAACTATTAGATATAGGGCTTGGGATGTGACTCAGCGGTAGAGCGCTCGCCTCGCACGTGCAAGATCCTGGGTTCAATCCTCAGTATCACATAAAAATAAATAAGTGAAATAAAGGTATTGTGTCCAACTACAACTAAAAAATAAATATTTTTTTTAAAAAACTATTAGATTATAGTGTATTTTCATATGTTTCACAGCCATTTGTGTTTGCCTTTTTTTGACTTCTGAGTATCTTTTGCCCAATCTTCTCAGATTTGTACCCAAGTTGTTTCTGTCTATTGACTTTGGTTATGGTTAATTCACTCTGAACAGAACTGTTACAAACTTGCAGAACTGGCTTTTAAGTCATAATTGGAAAGGATTCTTTTCTTCAAATCGACAGACCCTTAGCCATGCTAGCGAAGAGAAGAAGAGAGAGAACTCAAATTACTAGCATACGGGATGAAAAAGGCAATATCACAACAGACACTTCAGAAATACAGAAGATAATCAAAAATTATTTTGAATCCTTATACTCCAATAAATTAGAAGATAGTGAAGGCATCAATAAATTTCTGAAGTCATATGATCTGCCCAGATTGAGTCAGGAGGATATAGACAACCTAAACAGACCAATACCAATCGAGGAAATAGAAGAAACCATCAAAAGACTACCAACTAAGAAAAGCCCAGGACCGGATGGGTATACAGCAGAATTTTACAAAACCTTTAAAGAGGAACTAATACCAATACTTTTCAAGCTACTTCAGGAAATAGAAAAAGCGGGAGAACTTCCAAATTCATTCTACGAGGCCAACATCACCCTGATACCTAAACCAGACAAAGACACTTCAAAGAAAGAAAACTTCAGACCAATATCTCTAATGAACCTAGATGCAAAAATCCTCAATAAAATTCTGGCGAATCAGATACAAAAACATATCAAAAAAAATTGTGCACCATGATCAAGAAGGATTCATCCCTGGGATGCAAGGCTGGTTCAATATACGGAAATCAATAAATGTTATTCACCACATCAATAGACTTAAAAATAAGAACCATATGATCATCTCGATAGATGCGGAAAAAGCATTCGACAAAGTACAGCATCCCTTTATGTTCAAAACTCTAGAAAAACTAGGGATAACAGGAACATACCTCAATATTGTAAAAGCAATCTATGCTAAGCCTCAGGCTAGCATCATTCTGAATGGAGAAAAATTGAAGGCATTCTCTCTAAAATCTGGAAAAAGACAGGGATGCCCTCTCTCACCACTTCTGTTCAACATAGTTCTCGAAACACTGGCCAGAGCAATTAGACAGACGAAAGAAATTAAAGGCATAAATATAGGAAAAGAAGAACTTAAATTGTCACTATTTGCAGATGATATGATTCTATACCTAGCAGACCCAAAAGGCTCTACAAAGAAACTATTAGAGCTAATAAATGAATTCAGCAAAGTGGCAGGATATAAAATCAACACGCATAAATCAAAGGCATTCCTGTATATCAGCGACAAATCCTCTGAAATGGAAATGAGGACAACCACTCCATTCACAATATCTTCAAAAAAAATAAAATACTTGGGAATCAACCTAACAAAAGAGGTGAAAGACTTATACAATGAAAGCTACAGAACCCTAAAGAGAGAAAGAGAAGAAGATCTTAGAAGATGGAAAAATATACCCTGTTCATGGATAGGCAGAACTAACATCATCAAAATGGCGATATTACCAAAAGTTCTCTATAGGTTTAATGCAATGCCAATCAAAATCCCAACGGCATTTCTTGCAGAAATAGAGAAAGCAATCATGATATTCATATGGAAAAATAAAAGACCTAGAATAGCAAAAACAATGCTAAGCAGGAAGTGTGAATCAGGCAGTATAGCGATACCAGACTTCAAACTATACTACAGAGCAATAGTAACAAAAACAGCATGGTACTGGTACCAAAACAGGCGGGTGGACCAATGGTACAGAATAGAGGACACAGAAACCAATCCACAAAACTACAACTATCTTATATTTGATAAAGGGGCCAAAAGCATGCAATGGAGGAAGGATAGCATCTTCACCAAATGGTGCTGGGAAAACTGGAAATCCATATGCAACAAAATGAAACTGAATCCCTTTCTCTCGCCATGCAAAAAAGTTAACTCAAAATGGATCAAGGAGCTTGATATCAAATCAGAGACACGGCGTCTGATAGAAGAAAAAGTTGGCTACGATCTACATACTGTGGGGTCAGGCTCCAAATTCCTCAATAGGACACCCATAGCACAAAAGTTAATAACTAGAATCAACAAATGGGACTTACTCAAACTAAAAAGTTTTTTCTCAGCTAAAGAAACAATAAGAGAGGTAAATAGAGAGCCTACATCCTGGGAACAAATCTTACTCCTCACACTTCAGATAGAGCCCTAATATCCAGAGTATACAAAGAACTCCAAAAATTAGACAATAAGATAACAAACAACCCAATCAACAAATGGGCCAAGGACCTGAACAGACACTTCTCAGAGGAGGACATACAATCAATCAACAAGTACATGAAAAAATGCTCACCATCTCTAGCAGTCAGAGAAATGCAAATCAAAACCACCCTAAGATACCATCTCACTCCAGTAAGATTGGCAGCCATTATGAAGTCAAACAACAACAAGTGCTGGCGAGGATGTGGGGAAAAGGGTACACTTGTACATTGCTGGCAGGACTGCAAATTGGTGCAGCCAATTTGGAAAGCAGTATGGAGATTTCTTGGAAAGCTGGGAATGGAACCACCATTTGACCCAGCTATTCCCCTTCTCGGTCTATTCCCTAAAGACCTAAAAAGAGCATGCTACAGGGACACTGCTACATCGATGTTCATAGCAGCACAATTCACAACAGCAAGACTGTGGAACCAACCTAGATGCCCTTCAATAGACGAATGGATAAAAAAAATGTGGCATTTATACACAATGGAGTATTACTCTGCATTAAAAAATGACAAAATCATAGAATTTGCAGGGAAATGGATGGCATTAGAGCAGATTATGCTAAGTGAAGCTGACCAATCCCTAAAAAACAAATGCCAAATGTCTTCTTTGGTATAAGGAGAGTAACTAAGAACAGAGTAGGGACGAAGAGCATGAGAAGAAGATTAACATTAAACTGGGATGAGAGTTGGGAGGGAAAGGGAGAGAGAAGGGAAGTTGCATGGAAATGGAAGGAGACCCTCAGGGTTATACAAAATTTCATACAAGAGGAAGTGAGGGGAAAGGGGAAAATAATACAAGGGGGAGAAATGAATGACAGTAGATGGGGTAGAGAGAGAAGAGGGGAGGGGAGGGGAGGGGATGGGGGATAGTAGAGGATAGGAAAGGCAGCCGAATACAACAGACACTTGTATAGCAATATGTAAATCAATGGATGTGTAACTGATGTGATTCTGCAATTTGTATATGGGGTAAAAATGGGAGTTCATAACCCACTTGAATCAAAGTGTGAAATATGATATATCAAGAACTATGTAATGTTTTGAACAACCAACAATAAAAAAATTAAAAAAAAACATGATTAAATCTTTTTTTTTTTTTAAAAAAATGGGCCAATAATCTGAAAAGACATTCATAAAAAAGAACACCAGTGGCCAACAGGTAGGTTTTTAAAATCCTCAGAATCACTAATCATCATAGAAATGCAAATCAAAACATCACCAGAGATCACCTCATATCTGTTAGGATGGCTTGTATAAAAATGGCCAGAGATAAGTATTAGAAAGGATGTGGAGAAAAGGAAACCCTTACATGCTGTTAGTAAAAACACAAATTGATGCAAAGATTATGAAAACATTATAGAGATTCTTCCACATATTAAACTTAGACCTACCATATAAAAATTCAGCCACCTCTCTTCTGGGTATATACCCAAAGGGAATGATACCTCCCTTCAGAGATACCTTCATATAACACCTGCATTACAGTATTGGGAGGGGGGGGAGTAATTATAATACTACATATTTCTTTTTATCTGAAATAAAGGTCTTTTTTTTTCAATATTTTAACTAACAAATTAGAAAGGCTCAACATGGCAAATTTCAAGCTGGATACAGTGATGCATACTTGTAATCCCAGCTACCAGAAAGCTAAGGCAGGAGGATCGTTCAATCCCAGACTGAGAAACATAGCAAGACCTAGTCTCAATAATACACAAAAATACAAAATTCAAACATCAATAAGTTTTCACTATTTGAATCCAAGCTGCTGGACCTATGATTTATTCTTGTGCCTGCCCATCATCAACTGCAGTGATAAATAACTCAGATCGTAAGGTTGGAAAATTGGTTTCATTGGTTACTCCTTCTTCTTTCATTTTCACAAGAAATGTTACATGAATTTTGTCTTATTACCTTTCTCTTCTCTCAGTTCCTGGATCTAGAAATACAAAAGAACAAAGGGAATCTCATCATAAGACAAAGAAGGATAACCCACATTTATGTTCATGATAAAAAGATTGCTGTAGCTGAGTATTGAAAAGGGACAAAGGATAGCGGTGCTAATTGACCCTATCGCATCACATCCTGTAAGACACCAGCTGCACTGAATAACTGAGGGATGCTGAAGAAGAAAAGTGTTCTACTCCTAATAATCTTTCAGAATTTAACTTCCTTCACTGCTATTATAGCTTGTGGTTATATTAGTATTTAATGGTTACAATACATGCGTCTCCTGCCACCATTAAACATTTCTTTAGTCATTAATTTGCAGTGACTAACCTTTTATATATTGTGACAAAACATTAAATCTGTCATTGACATGGCATCTTCTCCTTCGTCATCCTAGAGAGATAAAAAATAAACTTTTTAGTTTCAAAATTTTTAAGATAAAATTGCAATATTTGGTATTTTGGAGAATACATTGTGGTTTTGTAAGGTGCTTCACTGATTTTATAGTCTCTAATTAAACACCAGAAAACACCACCCACTGTATAGTGTGTAGAAAGTCTCCATCATTCTTGGTTTCAACTTTGTGTGGTTTATACCAATTGGTGTCAGTTCAAGACTCACACTGGTTATTCTCAAACTATGAGGCAAGGGTGAGTATGTCATTCTGGTTTTTGTTAAGTGATTTTTTTTCTTTATGATGCATGATAGAAAAAGTGTTTCATTTAAAAAAAAAGAGTCAAGGCAGTCAAGCAATAGTTCAGCTCATGTATTAACTAACTAGTTATTTTTTTCTTCAAATGGAATATATTGAGGTGACAATTAAAATTGTTATGATTGTTAGTCTGTTGAGGTTCAATTGATACTGTTCATATATTATTTTAAATTCTATTTTCATTTTACTTGAACTCAGGTCTTTGTGAGGTAAAAATTAAACTATGTAATTTTTATAAGACACCAGCTTTATGGTGAGGATTTTGCATAGCCTTTGGGAGAAAAGACAGTTGCTGACTGTATGTAAAGGATTTGCCAAGCAGTACTGAGGGTACACTTGATGATACTGCTGATGCTGGGGAACATACATATTTGTGACACTAATTCTGACAGATCTGTAATTGTTTCTGGCACTACTTAGCAACCCATGTTTAAAAGCTTAATTGTGTTAATAAAACACAATGTAACCAAGAGTTAATTGTATTTATTTTTAAAAAAAAAACAGTCAATTCAACTCTACTTTACTGCTTGGATACTTGATTACTTCCCTGCTTGAATTCCTTCTCTCTCTCTCTCTCTCTCTCTCTCTCTCTCTCTCTCTCTCTCTCTCTCTCCATTGCTTGCTGAATAGATAAAATTCTTAGTTTAATATTCAATACATACACCAAGACCCCATGCAAACACATTTTTCTTCATCCCATTTCACTCTTAGCAATGATTATTTTCCATTCTGCTTTTTACATTCTGAACTGACAATTCCATAGAGAACCCATTGTATTCTAGCTTTTATAACTTTACCCATGATTTTCTCTTCCTGTAACTTCCACATCTCATATATTATCATGACACTATCATTTATTTCACAACATGTGAGGAAATCCCCAATGGTTTGAAAGTTCGTAGGATTATTATTGTTACTCAAGGCTAATATTTATCCAAAATAATATCCATAAAGCCACTGTGAAGCCTAAGTCACACTATCATCAGGCTATTTTGTTTTTAATCTTACTTTACAAGTGAGTAAACAGGGGCTAAAAGTGATTCCATTGTTTGTCAACTACAGTGGAATTCTGTAGTATTGTCAAGTTAGTATTGCTGGAACTCTCTTTCATTGATTTTTCTTAACTGTGTTAGGGTTGGGAGTGAGCTTTAAGATAAATTTGTGTTAACAGAGACTAGTGTTGACTCCTGTCATACACAGCTAAATCAGATAAAATATGTCTAACATACTTTTTAGACTTTCTGAGACAGAGATCCTTGAGAGAAAGAAAAATGAAGTCATTTTCATATATTTCTCAACTGATCTTCTGAGAAGAGTTGTATGCTTTGCACTTTAAACACCCCATCACTGAGATGCATCCTCTAATCCCTGATAATGCTCTTAAAGTAGGTTACAAAGGTGAAAATCAGGATGATCAAGCTACATAAGACATGCAGGACAGCATATGAGTCAAAAGAGGACAGCACCGAGAGACAACTTTGGAGATGTGCAGTGTTTTACTTGTATCTTCAGTGTAGTAATGATTGGTGCATTTGTATGAGTTGACTGAACGAAACAGAGAATGAAGTGGTAAAATAATCAGTAAATTTCATACAGGGCTCTTATAATCAGAGTGAAAAGTGTCTTCCTATGTGTGGGGCAACACACTCAGAAGAACAGTGGTGGAAAAAACTAGTGCTAGATAAAAGTCCAATATAACACAGCCTGAAAACACTAAAGACTAAAAGACTAAAACTCTTGTAACTTGATTTCATTGTAGACCAAAGCATAGACATAGTAAAAGGAATAAAAATTGTTCAATTCCCAGTAAGGTAATTGCAGCATAGTCTCCTCCACAAAATTTAAATGTTGAAAGCTGATATCCAAGATGTTATTTTTGGGAGGTAGGGCCTTTGGAGATATGTATGGGGTTATTGCCTTTACAAAAGAGGCTCCAGAGAGCTCCCTTGGTCTCCTCCACCATGGAGGATACAGTGAGAAGAGAGTCATCTATGAAATGGGAAGTGGAGCCTCATCAAACACCAGATCTACTGGCATATTTATCTTAGACTTTTCAGCCCTAGAACTGTGATAAATAAATGTTTCTTGCATAGGACTCACGTTTTTTATATTTTGTTGTAGCAGCATGAACAGAACACAACCATGAATTTCAGACTCCATTGTATGCTTAAAAGAACCATGCATGGTGGGTGGGAAAATACCACCATAATAAAGAGAAAAGTTGATTAATAGAAAGTGACCCAGGGATAACACAGATAATGAAATTATTGGAGGACTAATAATAGAGGTAAAATTAGATGGATACCTAAAAGTTCATATAAATTCTATGCTTTATTTTCAAAAAGGCAGAAAAGAGACTGGGCATGTTAGGCATGGAAGATACAAAAGCAACCCAGCTTGAAATTCAAGAGATGAAATTTTTATTTACTAGAAAGAAAAAAAAACTGGCTGGGTTTAACAGCAGATAAAACATTTAAGATGAAAAGATTAAGGAATTTGAAGAGACTGGGGCAGAAAACATCCAAAAGAAAACACAAGAAGAAAAAAAATCTATAAAAAAAAATTTGAGCAGTGTGTCACACCCCACCCTTTATACTGGGTGCACTTTCCCACTGAGTTACATTCCAGCCCCTTTAATTTTGAGACAATGTCTCACTTAATTGCCCAAGGTAACTTTGTAATTGTGATCCTCCTGTAGTCCAGTAGCTGGGATTTATATGTACCCAACACTGCCCTGGCTGAGTAGTGTATTAACTTAAAAATATGAGCACAACTTACTTACTTCACCCTCTCCAAAAGGTGGAACTTAATTGTCTTCCCCTTGAGTGTGGGCTGTACTAAATGAATTGTTCCTAATGACTGCAATACACCATGACTTCTAAGATTAGACCATTAAAAAGTATTATACCTTCCTCCCTGCTGTCACTACTGTATCACTTTCTCTGAGGAAAGTACCTATTTGGTCACAAAGGCACTACTTAAAAAACCCCATGGCAAGTTACGCATGGAACAGAATTAGGACTTACACCAAAAAGCCACATTCACCAGGTACATAAATGAGCCACCTCAGAAGCACAAGATTCATTCAAGTTTTGTAATAACTGAATCTCAGCCAATATGTGGCCTACAACCATATACATCAACAAGAATATTCAGCTAATCTGTTTACAGAAGCCTGAATTCCCATGCAATTTGAATTTAATGATTTTGGATAATGAATATTATTTTTATTATCGTAAAAATCTGAGTATTTTTCTGGGATACAGTTAGTTACTTGAAATAATTTGTCCCTTCAGGTATTATTTTAACATGTGTAAAATAGAACAGTGTCCTACTTCTAGTCCCCAGGGTTGCTTAATTTTCATTGTTGGGGCAAGAAAATTCTGAAGTATTCTTTTGAATAAAGAGATTTTCCAGAGTGCCTACTTGGGACAGACACAGTCTCTGACCACATAACCTCCAGAAATTGTTCCCTTTCATCTTTTCAGTTGGTTTTTACATTGTTGCTGGGCATTCTTTACATATATGTACTATTCTGGGTTCTGCCAAATATGGGAGAGGAAAACACAGGAGATACTGTGTTGTTTTTTTTTTCTGAGTAGCTCTCTCCACTCTGATACCCTGCCCCATTATGTCTACCCACCTTGATTTCCACAGTTTCAGCTCTGAGCATCAAATCTGCCTGAGTTTCCTCCTCCTTTTACTGAAAACTTAGTAAGGTGGGTAATTGTGGTCCATTGTGAAGATCACTCCATTAGTTTTCCATTTCTGTGGGAAGACTCTAATTTCCCAAACATGTTTGTTTCATACATAGTTGAAATTCTTTTAATGGTTCTGTACAGTCCCTTTTACTTTACCTTAGCCTAAAGTGATGTCTCTTAATGCAAGTGAATGCATTGGAAAAAAACAGAAAAAAAAAAAACTCTCAACAAAGAAATCTCCAGGTACAGATTGCATTACTAGAAATTTTTATTAAAACTGTGATGAAAGAAATCATACAAATTTAGCACAAATTCTTACACAAAAAGAAATGTTTTGTTTTTTTTTTAAATCACATTTTGAGACCAACATTACCTCAACACAAAGAGAAACCCCTCAGACTAGCAGACTACCACGAGAGGCCAAGCCCGGCAGCCCAGATACACCCACACTGGCCTGAGCAGGACCCAGGCTCACAGTAGGCCTGGGTCCACCCCTACACCAGCAAGCAACCACCCAAGCCAGCCTCTGTCAGAGGACCACCCCTTCTGACCAACAGACTACCACCAGAGCCCAGCCCCAACCCAGATATCTCCACACCAACCTGTATGGGACCCATGCTCACAGTAGGCCTAGGTCCAACCTTCCTCCAGCAGGTATCTGCTCGAGCCCAGCCTCTAGCACAGAACCACTCCTTTTGACCAGCAGACTACAGTGGGAGGTCAAGCCCAGCAGCCTGTATCTGCCCACACCAGCATGCCAGTGACCCAGACTGACAACTACCATGGGAACCCAGGCACTTCCCAGATCCACCCACACCAATTTGAGCAGGACCCAGGTCCAGGGTAGGTCTGAGTTTGCCCCTAAACACCTGGGAGCCTAAGCCTAAACCACTTCCATCTTGGGGCACTGAAGTCACTGCTATAGCCATCCCCACAAAGTAGTCCCTAACTTTTTAACAATAGACAGAGCCTAGAAGAAGCTGCATCCCAGAGCAGGCATCACACAGAGAGTGTGAGGCCCACCCTTTCAGCCCCATCTCTGTAAGACATTGCTTCAATTTGGGGACACCTCAACTATTATCTCAAGTTACCTCAGCTATTGCTGCCACCACCTTTAGATGCAGTAGCATACATTGAGGGCCACCAGCAGGGTCTGGAAGCCCAACATCAAGGTAAGGTACAGACAATCTGCACAGGTACTACAAAAATATAGGGTAGAAACTTTAATATATCAGATCCACCCTGCAAGAAAGGAAGACACATAGACAACATGAAAAGACAAGGGAGGAAAGTGCCAAAACAGGATACTACAATAACAGAACCCATGGACAGCAAAGTTGATGAAATATCAGAGAAGGAGTTCAGAAGATTCATAATTAAAATGATCTATGAATTAAATAATGACCTAAATGAGCAAATACAGGCAAAAAAAATGATCACTCCAACAAAGATACAAGAGAGCAAATCCAGATAGCAAAAGATTCCTTCAAGAGAGAGACAGAGACACAGAAAAAAAAAGAAAAGAAAAGAAATCCTTGACAAGAAGGCAACAATAAATCAAATAAAAAAACTCAATAGAAAGCATAACAAAAGATTAAGTCACTTAAGAGAAAGAACATCAGATAATAAAGACAAACTGTACAATCTGGAAAATAAAGTTGATCACACAGTGAAGAGAATAAGAAACCATAAACAGAACATCCAAAAATATGGGACAGCACCAAAAGACCAAATCTAAGAGATTTGGGATAGAGGAATATCTATAGATATTGGGATAGAGGAAGGTACACAGTTTTAAGCCAAAGGAATGCACAATTTTTTCAATGAGATAATAGCAGAAAATTTCCAAACATGAAGAACAAGTTGGAAAACCAAATAAAAGAGGTTTACAGAACACCAAATGTACAAAATTGCAACAGATCTACACCAAGGCACATTATAATAAAAATGCCTAACATACAGAATAAGGATAGAATTTTAAAAGCCACAAGAGAGAGAAATTAGATCAAATATAAGGGGAGACCAATTCGTATCTCCCCAGACTTTTCAACTCAGACCCTCAAAGCCAGGAGATCATGGAACAACAGATACCAAGATCCGGAAAAAAAAAAAAAAAAAAGATGCCAAACAATACTCTTATATCCATCAAAATTAAGCTTTAGATTTTCTAAGTAAAAACCTTTCATGACAAACAAATGTTAAAAGAATTTACAACTAGAAATACTACACTACAGAACATCCTCAGCAAAATATTTCATAAAGAGAAAATGAAAAACAGTGATGAAAATCAGCAGAGGGAGGTATTACACTAAAGGCAAATATAATCAGAGGAGAAACCAAGCCATATTAAATACCAAAAAATAAACAAAAATGGCTGGGAATACAAATTATGTCTCAATAGTAATTCTGAATGTTAATGGCTTAAGATATAGACTAGCAGATTGGATAAAAAAAAAAAGACCCAACTAAGTGCTGCCTCCAATAGACTCATCTCATAAGAAAAGACATTCACAGACTGAAGGTGAAAGGTAGGGAAAAAAATTGTACAACTCACATGGACTGCAGAAGCAAGCAGGGGTTTCCATCCTCATATCAATTAAAAATTAAAGTACACTTCAAGCAGAAGTCAATCAAAAAGGATAAAGAAGGACACTACATACTGCTCAAGGGAACCATACACCAACAAGACTTAACTATTATAAATATATATGCCCCAAACAATGGAGTATCTACGTTCAAGTTAGAATCAAATGGATCCCAACACAATAATTTGGGGTGACTTTAACACATCTCTTTCATCACTACATAGATCTTCCAAATGAAAGCTGAACAAAGAAACTATTGAACTCAATAACACAATGAATATCATAGACTTAACTAACCTATATAGAATATTTCATCCTTCAACAAGCGAATACAGTTTTTTTCAGCAGCACATGGATCCTTCTCCAAAATAGATTATATATTATGTGACAAAGCAACTCTGAGCAAATATAAAAGTATATACTACCCTGCATTCTATCAAATCATAATGGAATGAAATTAGAAATTGATGATAAAATAAGAAATAAAAGCTACTCCAACACATGAAGACTAAATAATATCCTACTGAATGAATAAAGTGTTGCAGAAGACATCAAGAAGAAGTTTAAACAATTTTTAAAAGTGAATGAGAACACAGATACAACATATTGAAATCTCAGGAACATTATGAAAGCAGTTCTAAGAGCAAAGTTCATTACATGAAGTTCATTCCTTAAAAGAAGAAAAAGTCAATAAATAAATTATTTAACATTTCATCTCAAAGCTCTAGAAAAGAGAAGAGCAAACCAACACTAAAAGCAGCAGAAGGTGGTTGAAATAATGAAACTGAAACAAAAGAAACAATTGAAAAAATTGACAGAAAAAAGTTGGTTATTTGAAAAAATAAATAAATAAAATTGACAGACCCTTAGCCATGCTAATGAAGAGAAAGAGAGAGAAAACTCAAATTACAAACATATGTGATGAAAAAGGAAATATCTTGACAGACAGTACAGAAATACAGAAGATAATTAGAAATTATTTTGAAAATTTGTACTCCAATAAATTGAAGGCATCTACAAATTTATAGAGTCATATAATTTGCGCAAATTGAGTCACGATGATATACACAATTTAAACAGATCAATTTCAAGTGACAAAAGAGAAGATGCCATCAGAAATCTACCAACCAAAAAAAAGCACAGAACTGGATGAATACACAGCCAAGTTCCACAAGATCTTAAAAAAAAACGAATACCAATACTCTTCAATTTACTTCAATTTATTTTATTTATTTGTTATTATAGGAAATAGAAAAAGAAGGAGCACTTCAAAACTTATTCTGTGAGGCCAATATCACCCTGATTCCAAAACCAGGCAAAGACACATCAAAGAAAGAAAACTTCAGACTAATATCTGTAATGAACATAGATGCAAAAATTTTCAAGAAAATTCTGGCAAATCAAATACAAAAACATATCACAAAAATTGTGCACCACAATCAAGAGGAATTCATCCATGGGTTGCAAGGTTTGTTCAATATACAGAAATCAATAAATATAATTCATCACATCAATAGACTTAAAGATAAGAATCATATGATCATCTCAATAGATGCAGAAAAAGCATTTGGAAAAAAATACAGCACATCTTCATGTTCAAAACATTAGAAAAATTAGGAATAATAGGAACATATCTCAATATCTTAAAGGCTATCTATGCTAAACCCCAGGCCAACATCATTCTAAATGGAGAAAAATTGAAGGCATTCTCTCTAAAAACTGGAACAAACAAGGATGCCTTCTTTCACCACTCCTATTTAACATAGTTCTTGAAACACTGGCCAGAGCAATTAGACAGATGAAAAAAAATAAAGGAATACACATAGGAAAAGAAGAACTCAAATTGGCACTATTTGCTGATGATATGATTCTATACCTCGAAGACCCTAAAATTTCCTCCATAAAACTTCTAGAACTAGTAATTAATTCAGCAAAATAGCAAGATATAAAATCAACACCCATAAATCAAATGCATTTCTGTATATCAGTGACAAGTCCTCACAAAGAGAAATGAGAAAAACTACCCTATTTATAATAGCCTCAAAAAATTAAATACTTGGGAATAAACTTAATTAAAGAGGTGAAAGATATATATAATGAAAATTACAAAACCCCAAAGAAAGAAATAAGAGAAGACCTTAGAAGATGGAAAGATCTACCTTGCTCTTGGATAGGCAGAATTAAGATTGTCAAAATGACCATACTACCATAAGCACTATAACTATTTAATGCAATTCCAATAAAAATCCTAATAGCATTCCTCATAGAAATAGAAAAAGCAATCATGAAATTCATCTGGAAAAATAAGAGACCCAGAATAACTAAAGTAATCCTTAGCAGTAAGAGTGAAGCAGGTGGTATCACTATCCAGACCTTAAACTAAACTACAGAGCAATAGTAACAAAAACAGCATGGCATTGGCACCAAAACAGACTGGTAGACCAAAGGTACAGAATAGAGGACACAGAGACTAACCCACAAAATTACAATTATCTTATATTAGTCAAAGGTGCCAAAAACATGCATTGGAGAAATAATAGCCTCTTCAACAAATGGTGCTGGGAAAACTGTAAATCTATATGCAACAAAATGAAATTAAATCCCTGTCTCTCACCATGCACAAAACTCAACTCAAAATGGATCAAGGACATAGGAATAAAACCAGAGGCCCTGAGTCTAATAGAAGAAAACATAGGCCCTAATCTTCATCATGTGGGATTAGGCCCCAACTTCCTTAATAAGAATACTTACACACAAGAATTAAAATCAACAATCAATAAATGAGATGAACTCAAACTAGAAAGTTTCTTCTCAGGAAAATGAAACAATCTGTGAGGTGAATAGAGAGCCTATTTCATGGGAGAAAATCTTTAGCCCTCACACATCAGATAGAGCACTAATCACTAGGGTATATAAATAACTAAAAAACCTAAGCACCAAAAAAGCAAATAACACAATCAATAAATGGACCAAGGACCCAAACAGACACTTCTCAGAAGATGATATATAGTCAATCAACAAATACATGAAAAAATGTTCATCCTTGCTAGCAATTAGAGAGATGCAAATCAAAAGTACTCTAATTTTTCATCTCACTCCAGTCAGATGACAGCTATTCTGAAGACAAACCACAATAAGTGTTGGGGGGATGAGAGGGAGAATGTTCATTCATAACTGCTGTGGGACTGCAAATTGGTGCAGTCAATATGGAAAGCAGTATGGAGATTTCTTGGAAAATTGGGAATAGAACCACCATTTGACACAGCTGTCCCTCTCCTTGATCTATACCCAAATGACTATAGGGACACAGCCACATCAATATTTATAGCAGCACAATTCACAACTGATAAAATGTGGAATCAAACTAGATGCCCTTCGATAGATGAATGGATAAAAAAAGTGGCATATATACATAATGGAATATTACTCAGCAATAAAAGAATAAAATCTTGGCATTTGCATAGAGATGAAGATTGTAAATGAATGGAGTTAAAGAAGATAACTCTAAGTGAAGTTAGCCAATCCCCAAAAAACAAATGCTGGATATTTTCTCTGATATAAGATTCATGTAATCTTTCTTATTCTGATTCATAGTGTGGTAGGGAGTGGGAACATGGGAAGAATAGATAAACTATAGATAGGGTACAGGAGTGAGAGGGGAAGGGAGGGGGCATGGGGTTAGAAATGATGGTGTAAAGTGATGAACATTATTATCCAAAGTACATTTATGAAGACACAAATTGGTGTGAATATATGCTGTATACAACCAGAGATATGAAAAATTTTGCTCTATATGTGTAATAAGAATTGTAATGCATTCTGATGTCATAGATAAATAAAAAATTAATAAAAAAGAGAAATACCTCAAATAAGAGATAACATACTAATATTCTTATTTCTATAGACAAAGAACTTTAACATAATATTAGTAAATCAATGAAGTAATATAATCTTCATAGCCAAATTGATAGCTTATACCAATTATGTTACCCTAAATTTTAGCATAATAAAGTAATCATTTATTTATCACAATTCATGTGAAAAAGTATGACAATATTCAATAGTTGTACATTATAAAAACTATCAATATAGAGGAACTTTCTATACCCGATAAATGATATTTACCAAAAACCTATAGCAAATATTAATAGTCAAACAGAACCTTTACTCACCCCTGAAATGGGGAAAAAGTCAAGTATATTTTCTCATTGAACAAGAGCCAATGTAAAGTAGCAAGGAAAATAAATGGTATAGAAATTAGAGCCAAGGTAAAACTGTCTTTCTTCACAAGTAATGATTGGCTATGTAAACAATTCCAAAGTAGCCACATAACACTACTAGATTTATTAAGTAAGTTTAAGAAAGATTAGAAAAGAAAAGCTAAAAATATCACTGTAGTTTTGCCTATTAGCAATAAATATTAAAATTAAATGACAAATCATTTATAATTTCTACAAAACCATAAAATTATATATATATATTCAATATATATTCAATATATATTCAATATATATTCAATATATATTCAATATATATATATTTTTTCAATGGACTATTACTTAGTCTTAAATAAGAATGAAATTATGGCATTTGCCAGTAAATGAATGGAGTTGGAGAATATCATGCTAAGCAAAATAAGCCAATCCCCAAAAACCAAAGGCTGAATGTTTTCTCTAATATGTGGGTACTAATTCACACTAAGGAGAGGGGATACTAGAGAAGAATAGTTACCTTAGATTAGGTAGAGGAAGTGAAGGGATGGGAGGGGATGTGGAGATACGAAGGATAGTAGAATAAAACAGACATTATTATTTTACATATATATGTGTGTATATACATATGTATGTATATGTGTGTGTGTGTACACACACACACACACACACACACACACATATTGGGATATCTCACAAGTGCTCAGATATGAGTCTAGTCAGTTATATATGACTGCATGACCAATGTGGTTCTACAACATGTACCACATGTACACATCAGAAAAATGAAAAATTATTTCCCATATGTGTATATCAAAATGCATAAATGCATTCTACTGCCACATATAACTAATTGAAACAATTTTTTTAAAAGTAGAATGAGAATTGTCAACTTGTGCCAGGCATTCTGTAGAACTTAGGTTTACTATCCTTCTATAGGTACTGAGGGATAGTAAGACTCATTTCCTTGATTACATATCAAGATGATTCCCACATCCCTAAGAAAGATAATCCTGGGTTGTAAAACTGTCAGGAGCCCTTTTAAAAGATTTATATCTTAAAGGAGTTATGAAAGGGTTTATAATTAAATATTTTCTAAAGTACATGCCCGAAGAAAAGGGACCTAAAAGGGACCTAAATTCAGGAATATGCTTGTCATAACAAGAGAAGTTAGGTATGAATTTTTCTTGATATTCTTACTATACTAAGTTTGAAAAATATACATTGCTAGATATACTAATCCAAGGAGAACACACTTCTCAGAGGGAACCAGTTTATTATTTTTTTGTTTCCAAAAGTGTATATGGACTGAAAAGCAGATCAAGAAAGGGCACATTTGATGCTGTGTTCCCTGGATATTGCTCTTTGAAATAACAAATCATCATAATCCTAAAATTCGACCACAAACAATAAATTGGCAAATATTAATATTTTTCATTTTTTAAATATTTTAAATTATATAAAATGTGTGCACACTGGAAAGATTTTATATATAATCTGATTATGTGTGTATATTCATGGGTGTATATATGCATGTGTGTGTGTTTCTCCAACTATTTAATCTAGTTTCATTATTTCCCATATCTAATCAGCCAGTAAGTTAAAAAAAATTACATTATATTGCTCTTTGGTATGGCTTTCTCCAGCAAATATCCTTTTGTTATATCTCACAAGTGCTCAGATATGAGTCTAGTCAGTTATTTCCTGACATATTTCTACATAACTTCTACCACTGAGCCTTCCTCTCACTACAGGTGGACTGGGCAACAAACAGGATGTTGCTCAGCATCCACTGGGTGCCATTGTTATTTCTCCCAGACACTGCAGTCTTAACCGGGGCCTTTGATATTAATGTACTAGTGTTTTCAAGGTGGTGTCTCTATTTGTTTCCATAAAGCTATTTTATAAAATTATGAATCATTTGCTACATGTGTTCTTATATGTTACAAAGTTGTGGGATAACATTTTCATATTTATTGATATTTCTAGTTAGGATGCTCAACATTTCCCTCTTCTATCCTTGAGGTTTTATGAGTGTGTCATGCTTATTATTTCTGGCTTTTTCTCCTTTAAGCATGAGTTCTTTTCCAGAGTCTAATTAGGTACTCTTTTACACAGATTTCTGATAGAACTACTCTACATACTTTCTTGACCACTCTCAAAAACACCTGATTTACACTTTACCTTAATCTGGATTCTATAGCATTCAATTTTGGAGGTATTGATTCTTTCGCTCACTTGATTCTTTTCTTTCTCATTCAAATTCCATTAATTGAAGTATGTCAATTTGTACTTCACTGTAATGCTCTTCCTCACCACAGATCCACAACAATAGAGTCAAATGACAATGGATTGAAACCATAAACCAAAATAAATCATTCCTCCTTTAAATTGATTGTCTCTGGTATTTGTCACAGTGAACAAAAGCAAACACATTGGCTCTACCCAACCAATCTTTCCGTAAGCACAACAATGAAAGGGGATAGTAGTATTCTGTTTTTAAGTCTCTTGGGTATAGACCTAGGAGAGGGATAGCTGGGTCAAATGGTGGTTCCATTCCCAGATTTCCAAGGAATCTCCATACTGCTTTCCATATTGGCTGCACCAATTTGCAGTCCCACCAGCAATGTATGAGTGTACTTTTTCCCCATATCTTCGCCAACACTATTGTTTGTCTTCATAATAGCTGCCATTCTGACTGGAGTGGCATATATACACAATGGAATTTTACTCAGCAATAAAAGAAAATAAAATCATGGCATTTGCAGGTATATGGATGGTGTTGGAGAAGACAATGCCAAGTGAAGTTAGCCAATCCCCAAAAAAAGCCACAAATGCCAAATGTTTTCTCTGATATAAGGAGGCTGACTCATAGTATGGTAGGGAGGAGGAGCATGAGAAGAATAAATAAATTCTAGATAGGGCAGAGAGGTGGGAGGGAAAGGGAGGGGGCAGGGAATTAGTAAGGATGGTGGAATGTGATAGACATCATTATCCAAAGTATATGTATGAAGACACTAATTGGTGTCAACATACTTTATATACAACCAGATATATGAAAAAATGTGCTGTATATGTGTAATAAGAATTATAATGCATTCCGTTGTCATTTATTTTTTTAAAAAATCCATTAAAAAAAAGAAACTAGTTACCCACAATCTAACTACTCAGAGAAAATATCATAGTAATTTTGTATATTTTGCTTTGGGTTCTATTTAAACTTGTTTACACATGTAAACATAATTTAAAGTATAAGAGACCTAGGAAGCTTATACTCTTGCTTTGCTCATTAATATTGTACTGTAAATATTTTTTAAAATAATTGCTCTATAACTGTACAGGTTGTAAAAAAGATTTTTCAACATCTATATATGTTAAATATTTAGTTTGCTTTCAGTTGACTATATTATTTATATATATGTTTACTTAAATACTGTTTTAAAAAATTCAATTTTGGGGGAGAATATTTATTGAGACTGTCAGAATATGAGTTTTCAGAAAGTTTTTTAGAAATACTACCAAATTCTTTTGAAAAACACAAAGAGTTAATGCCATCAACAATATACAGATGTGCTCATATAATCATATTGATCAAATTTGAGTAAGACTAGAAGAAAATTACTAACCAAACTTTTACTGTCTCCAGTCTACAAATATGACAGTATTTTAAATTTTGGAAGAATATTTGAAACATAATTATATGTTCATTAATATGGGAATAAAATTCAGGGTTAAATAACCTAAATAATGAAGTATTTAAAGAACTATTAGTATATTTCTGGTAGGGGCAAATATATGTCTCAGCAATAATTAATTAATATGTTACCAATTATATTTAGTATTGTATAAACCAGTTCACTACCTCAAACTGTGTAATCTGAATTTAGTCCCATATTTCATCTTTTACTTGTGTATTAACCAGTACTGTTTCTCAATCATGCAAAGAACTAAATTTTGGCTGCATTTATTGTCTATTTTCTTTTACACTTCTGCATATTTTCTTATTAGTTTCTTCCTTTTACTTCCATTGGTCTTATTCTGATTCTTTTTCTTAAGATACTTAGCTTATTAATATTATCTTCCATTCTAATGTAGATATTTAAGACTATAGATATCCTTCTAAATACCACATTTATAGCAAACTAGCAAAAATATTTATGTAGTAGTTTTAAGTAGTCTTTTTTGTTTAAGTCATAATTAGGAGCAACAAGTTCTGGTATCTATTGCCCATTCAAGTGACTATAAAAAAACAATAACTTACTGCATATTTCAAAAAGTTGGGAAAAAAGCTCTTATTTTTTTATTTTGAGACAGGGTCTCCCTGAATTGCTAAGGAACTCACTAGATTGCTGAGGCTGACCTTGAACATGGCATCTTCCTGTCTCAGCCTTCTGAAACTCTGCAATTAAATATGTGTGCCACTGAACCCAGAGAATTTTAGTAGTCTTTACTACTATAAATATTTCAATTTAGACTGAGGCTAGATGCTACCAAAGGTAGGAAATTTAATGATTATTTTTCTATGTTTTACCAATGTCCAGTCCTTTAGTTTCTCTTAAATACCATAAATTAGGCATTTTCTTATTATTTCATAAGGCCACTTACTCTGAATGTCTAGTCATTTTTCATTATCTTTGTTCTTTTCTTACCTTTTTTAATCCTATATTGATTACTTTCTTTTGTAGCAGCCTTTTAATATATTTAAAACATTTTCAATATGTAATTTAGCATTTTTAGTTATTTTAACCTGGAGGGATTTCCCGAGTAATGAGTCTGCTATTTTCCTGAAAGTTTTTCTTTAGTTATCTTCCATTATATATAAAAATTTTAGTTTAAAACTGCACTTGAATATTTAATATATTGTTTGGTTCAATTAACTAATATATCATCAAAGACTTTGCATTTGTTTGTAATTAGAATTGGTCTAGTTGTGCCAAATAATACAATTATATCTAGTTTTGCTACTAAATTTTACTAGCCTCAAAATATACTGCCTCCTTTTCCTTTCTTGAGCATATTATTTGATTTAGTTAGAAAGAACCATACAAACCTAAAATATGAAGGCAAAGGAAGGATAAGTAGAAATTTCAGTGGGGCAGAGCTTGAGGATCAGCAGTTTAAATAATGCTAGGACACAGAAATGAGCCATTACTTGGAGATTATATATATATATATATATATATATATATATATATATATATAATATGTATATATATTATATATATATTATAATATATATATATATATATTACTTGGAGATTATATATAATATATATATAATATATATATATTATATATATATTCTATTGCAATTCTCAGTATAATGTTCCTGCATCAGAAAATATGATCTCTTCTAATATGCCAACTCTTTAGCAATATTAAATAATCAATAATAGATATACTTGCCAAGAACATTTAATATTGAGCATATGAGGAAAGAATACTGAAATTTCTGCTTGGCTTCATATGTTTGAATTGAAATACAAATTGTTGGAAAACAGACAGTAGGTAGCATTTCCACTTCTTAAGAAAAAAGTATCAAACTAGTTCTTAGAAGAGTTCTGAAACATCCAGGTGGTATTCACAAAGGCTTTATTTAGGATAGTATTCTCTTTTCCTGGTTCTGGCATATCTATCAAATGAGAGTTACTATCATTCAAATAAGTTTATTGGAAGAAACTACTTTATAATTTCTACTATAATAATATTCTAGGCATATTAGTACTCAATCATCCTCTGCCTCTTTTTTCCAGAGACCAGAAAAAAATGTTTCCTTAACTTCAGGTTTTCCTAATGCAAATAAATAAATAAAACTCCTTGGTCATATGGCAATATATAATAACTCACTCATTATTTTTAGATCATAATCAATTAGTTTGGCATAATGTGATTTCACAGAAGTAGTTCTGTTGGCACTGATGAACACAGATACAAAATTATGATTGTGATAATAACATTTCTTCATGATCAAAAATGTCTATAAGGGAAAACAATGAGAGTTTAGTTATCTATATATTAAATTGCTTTAAAATATTTTCTTATTCTCATAGAACAGAAAAGTGATTTTAGAATAACATGGTTAATTATGATGAAGAGCAAAAATGACCAAAGAAAATATAGCTGTCTAAATAGTAGATAGAAAACTCACAGTAACTTAGAAGAGATCCTGAAACTGTCTGGTAACTTTAATTCTGATTTTGTTTCCCAAATAACCTTCTTTAGATAAGTAGAAAATAAAACTTAGGTGGAAGTATATCAAAACATTTTAAAAATTTGCCATCAGGCAATTCCTGAATAAGTAAAGTTGCATTAGGAAAAAGAAGAAAAAAAAAAAATAAAGACTGATTATGTGCCTAAGTACCTCCTCCTGAGTAATAACTATGTTATACACTTAAGAACCAAAGATGAATATTACTAATAGTGACTTGGAATTAATGTAATTGACTCTCAATAAAAGGAAATCCTAAAATCGATCTCTATTTGAGCTAGAAATAAGCATTCTTCCTCTTACTCCCAATCAACAAAGTATTGAGCCCATAAATAAGACACATTGAAAATTTTCACTTACTACATTTAGTCACATAATTTAGTCACTGAACCTTTTCTAAATTAAATCATTGTTTTAACTATTTTTTGTTTATAGATGTAAACATGGACCAAAAGTAATACCAATGTCTATGATTATGTGCCCAAATTAAAACATATGCTTAGAATAATATTTGGCACTTAGTAAACAAATGATGCTATTTCATTACAACTATAATAATTATTATTTTTTACTACTGAATAAAATTATTGTTCTCTATTATTATTATACCTGATCTTTAATTATTTTCCCTTTTTCATCCTTGCTAATTTACAGAAATATTAACAAAATGAGGTTTTTATTTCTGTAGTGATTCTGAAATAATTTATATTGTCTAATTCTCTTTGTATCATATAAGAAGTTCATTTATTAAAGTGAGAAAAATAAAATGTAATAAATATTAAAAAAGCATGTAGTTAATCTGTCACAACTAATTTTTAGTACAAAAACCACTGTCAAGTTATATTACTACAGTTCATCACTGTCCTATATTTGCTGAAAAACTGGAGAGGTTTCCTTGACTAAGATAGCTTTACAGGACATATTTGTAGTTCCTAAGGATAAATATGAAATGTCAAAGACATATTATTACTAGATATTTTAGCACCTAAATGAGACTCTTTCATTCTCCTTTCTACAGCTCTATTGCCTTTCCCTTATGGTCCTCAATTGCTTATTACTTTGGCAACATTACATAATGGTACTGATGTGACTCATACAATCTCTAGATTAGAACTTAAATTCTTTAGCTAGCAATAAAAACCATTAAAAACTGGTTGTAACAAAAATATTTAATCTTTTCTACCACTTCTTTCCTCTAAGGACTCTTTGTTATACACTAAATATAGCACCTCCAATCCTAACCAGGAACTCAATTTATAATTATGAGCAAAAGCAAAAAATTGTGCACTTAGAAAACATGAACTGAGCTAACATACTTGATATCAACTACTTTGGGAATTAAATTAATATATCTATGGATAGTGCCTAACATAGTATTTGAGAAAATGTTGTCTTTTAAAATTATTTTGTTTTTTGAATTTCTTTGAAAATCTCACTTTTGTGTTTTTGTGTCTATTTTTTAATATCTTCCAGCTCTCGAAAATTGCATCTATCTTTTTAGCCAACTCACATGTCATATACTTAAATTCCTAACATCATTATTAAAGAATTTATCTATTTATTTATTTATTTATTTGAGGTTACTGACAACTTGTCAAACTTTCTAAAACAGTAAGGGAGTTAAACAATGTGGGAACTCAAATACTTTTTGAATGAACAATTTAAAATTGGGTGGTGAGTTCAGATGTGGGGTCAGTGGTACTGGCATTCAACTTGTTCTGGGTATAAGTCAAATAGACTATATCAAAAGTAAATCAAGTCTCTAATATCAAAGAGGGCAGGTACACAATAAAAATCACAAACTTTTGATTATTTCTGGGAGTTCTCTGCTTAAACTTTTAACTGTTGAAAGTAAAACCAGTGCTAGAAATTAGTATTAAAAAGCAACAGCACATGATCTTCATAATGTCACTTTGTTTTTTTTCTCCAAAAGCTTTCTATTGTTCTGAAAGGTATCTATTTAAATTGTGAAATATCATTTATACCTAACAAAATTTCCTAGAAGGACCTGAAGGAATTTCAAGCTTCATATCCACATAATTATGGTGGCCAAGAATCCTAGCTTCACCAGAACCATTCCAATTTACAAAATAAATACCCCACATTTGCTACTGGCAAAATACACTGCAGGAACTCAGGATTTCACTATATTTTCTAATAAAATATCCTTACTAGAGAGCAATTGGTAACTTTTAGTATTTTTTTTTCTATTTTCTTACTTATAATAACAATATTATTGCAAAGAAATAAAACAATATATTATAAACTTCTTAGTTATAGTTAAGACCGCTAATTTATCTTATACTATCTATAATCTTATATATAATGCTTAAAATTTAAACACCACTGGCAATCCTAGTATCCTTCCCCATTTTAGAGATAACCACTAGTATTATTTTGATATGAAACCATCTAGAAATTTTTGTATGCAATGTATTTACCTATATACTTATGCAATAGTCTAAAATAAGTATTGGTTTCTAATTGAGGAGAATGTATATATAAATTCTATCACAGAGTTAAACAAATATTTCTACTCCCTTTTTTTCTTCATTCAATACTTCAAAAAATTTGTTTTCCTTAAATATACATGACAGTAGGGTATATTCTGACATATTATATGTACATGGAGTATAACTTATTCTAATTAGGTTCCCATTCTTGCAGTACTACATGATAAGGAGTTTCATAGGTTGTGTATTCATATATGCACACAGAAAAATACTGTCCAATTCATTCTATTGTTTTCCTATTCCACCCCCCTCAGTTCCCTTCCTTCCTCTTTGTCTACTCAAATGAACTTGTATTCTTTCCTCCCCCTCACCCATCATTGTGTGGCAGCATTCATATATCAGAGAGAATATTCAAACTTTGGTTTCTTGGGATTGGCGTTTTTCACTTATCATGATAGTCTCCAATTCCATCCACTTACTGGTAAATACCTTAATTTCATTCTTCTTTATGGCTGAGTAATATTTCATTGTGTATATATACCATACTTTCTCAATTCATTCATCTGTTGAAGGGCATATAGTTGGTTCCATAGCTTAACTATTGTGAATTGAGCTACTATAGACATTGATGTGGCTGTGTCACTGTAATATACTGATTTTAAATCCTTTGGGTATAAACCAAGGAGTGGGATAACTAGGTGAAATGGTGGTTCCATTCCAAGTTTCCCGAGGAATATCCATACTGCTTTCAAGAGTGGTTGCACCAATTTGCAGTAGCACAGGTAATGTATAAGTGTACCTTTTTGTCTACATCCTTGACAACATTTATTGTTGCTTGTACTCTTGAAAATTGCCATTCTGACTGGAGTGAGATGGAATCTCAGTGTAGTTTTAATTTGCATTTCTCTAACAGCTAGTGATGTTGAAATATATTTTTTCATATATTTGTTAACTGACTGTATTTCTTCTGAGAAGTGTCTTTTCAGTTCCTTAGCCATTTATTGATGGGGTTATTTGTGTTTTTTTGGTATTAAGTTTTTTGAGTTCTCTATATATCCTGGAAATTAATGTTCTATCTCAGGCATTGGAGTAAAGATTTTTTTCCCATTCTGTAGGCTCTCTCTTCATGTTCTTGATTGATTCCTTTGCTGTGAAGAATCTTTTTATTTGATACTGCCCCATTTAATGATTCTTTTTTATAAAAATATTTTTAATTGTAGATGGACACAATATCTTTCTTTTATTTATTTATTTTTTTATTTGGTACTGAAAATCAAACCCAGTGCCTCGCATGTGCTAGGAAAGTGCTCTGCCACTGAGCCACAACCCCTGACTCCCCATTTATTGATTGATGATTTTACTGATTGTACTTTAGGAATCTTGAAGAAGAAGTTGGTTCTTAAGTTGACATGATCGAGAGTTGGGCCTATATATTCTTCTAGTAGGCACAAGGGTATCTGGTCTAATGCCTAGGCCCTACATCCACTTTGAGTTCAGTTTTTTGCAGGGAGAAAAATAAGGGTTTAATTTCATTTTGCTACATGTGGATTTCCAGTTTTCCCAGCACCATTTGTTGAAGAGGCTATCTTTTCTCCAATGTACATTTATGGCACATTTGTCTAGTATGAGAAACTGTGCTTATGTGGGTTCGTCTCTGTGTCTTCAATTCTCTACCATTGGTCTTCACATCTGTTTTGGTAGTTTGAACTCTTTTCTTATTTGTATCCCTTTAATTTCTTTCTTTGGTCTAATTGCTCTGGCCAGGGTTTCAAGGACTATATTGAATATAATTGGTGAAGGAAGGTATCCCTGTCTTGTTCCAGTATTTAGAGGAAATGCTTTCAATTTTTCTTCATTAGAATGTTGGCCTTGAGCTTAACTTGTCTAGCTTTGACAATGTTGAAGTATCTTCCTATTATCCCTAGTTTTTCTAGTGTTTGAGCATGAATGGATGCTGAACTTTGTCAAATGCTTTTTCTGCATCTATTGAAATAATCATGTGATTCTTGTCAATTAAGTCTGTTGATGTGATGGAATTATGTTTATTGATTTCTGTATGTTGAACAAACATTGGACCCATGGGATGAACCCCACTTGATCATGGTACACTATCTTTTTAATATGTCTTTGTATGCAATTTGCCAATATTTAATTAAGAATTTTTGCATCTGTTCATTAGGGATATTGGTCTGAAAGTTTTCTTTCTTTGATGCATCTTTACCTATTTTTTGTATCGGTGTAATACAAGCTTCATAGAATGAGTTAGGAAGGGTTCCCTCCTTCTCTCTTTTATGGAATAATCGGGGGAGTAATTGTGCAATTTATTTTTTGAAGGTCTAATAGAACTCAGCTGAGAATATCAATCTGGTCCTCGGCTTTTCTTTGTTAGGCTTTTTATGGCTTCTTCAATTTCAATGCTTGAAATTGATCTGTTCAAATTTTTATGTCCTCCTGATTTGATTTTGGTGGGTCAGATATCTCTAGAAATTTGTTGATGTCTTCATGATTTTCTATTTTGTTGGAGTTTCAAAATAGTTTCTGGTTATTGTCTGTACTTCATTAGTGTCCATGGTGATATTTCCTTTTTCATAACATATTTTAGAAATTTGAAATTTCTCTGTCTTCATAAGCTTGGCTAAGGACTCGTCAATTTTATTTATTTTTAAAGAACCAACTTTTTGTTTAGGTAATTAAAAAAAATTTTTTTTGGTCTCAATTTCATTCATTTCAGTTCCGTTTTAATTTTTTCCTTTCTTCTACTGATTTTGGTGTTCATTTGTTCTTCTTTTTCTAAGGATTTTTTTTTAATTTTTTATTGTTGGTTGTTCAAAACATTACAAATTTCTTGACATATCATATTCCACACTTTGATTCAAGTGGGTTATGAACTCCCACCTTCACCCCATACACAGATTGCAGAATCACATCAATTACACATCCATTGATTTACATATTGCCATACTTGTGTCTGTTGTGCTCCGCTGCCTTTCCCATCCTCCACCCTCCCCCCTCCCCACCTCTCCCCTCCCCTCCCCTCCTCTCTCTCTACCCCCTCCTTTTTCTAAGGATTTAAGGTGTAATTTTAGGTTACTTATGTGGTGACTTTCTATTCTCTTAAAGAATGTGCTCAGTGCAAGCAACTTTCCTCTTAAAACTGCATTCATAGTGTTCCAGAGATTTTGATTTCTTGTGTTAGTATTCTCATTTACCTCTAATTTTTTTTTTTATTTCATCCCTGACTTCTTCAACTATGCATTGGTCAATTAACAGTGTATTATTCAGTCTCCAGGTGTTCTGCTCCTAGTTTTATTTTATCATTGATTTCTGCTGAGGGCCACAACCAAGTCAAGATGGCACCTGGCAGTTTGTCAGGAGGAGTGGTTTGTGAGGCAACGCCACCGAGCCATTAAGATGCTGAGGATTCCTTATTGGCTGACTACTGTATCTAGATGATGCTAATTGAGACAAGCTGTGTGTAATCAGTAAGGTATATATACCTCTGCTGTACCGCAATAAAGCCGCTCCTGCTACCTTGGGTGCCTGCTACCTTGAGTTCCCGCTCAGTTTCCCAGCAATAAAGCAGTTCCCGCTTCAACCTTCAAGTTGCTTGTCACCTCCCGGTTATTTGCCCAGCTGAACTGAGGCAGATTTCTAACTTCATTCCACTATGATTCAATAGAATGAAAGAAATTATCTTTATTTTTTTTTGTATTTGCTAAGAGTTGTGTTGTGGCCTAGCATGTTGTATTTAGAAAACAGTCCATGTACTGCTGAAAAGAAACTGTATTCAGTAATTGATGAATGAAATATTTACATGTGTCTGTTAAATTTAAATATCAATTGTAGTTTCTAGTTCTATAGTTTCTTAGTTTTTGCTTAGAGGTTCTATCCAGTGCTGACAGAGGTGTGTTAATGTCAACCAGTATTATTGTGTGGTGGTCTGATTCTTAAAATTGATGAGCGTTTGTTTGACATATGTAGATGCTCATTCTTTGGGGCATACATGTTTACAATTGTTATATCTTGTTGATGCATAATTCCCTTAAGCAGTATGTAATTGCCTTCTCTATCCTTTTTGATTAACTTTGGCTTGAAGTCCACTTTATCTGGTATGAGGCTATAATCCCATGTTTACGAGATCCATGTGAATAATATGTTTTTTCCCATGCTTTCAACTTCAGTCTGTGAATGTCTTTGCTTATGAGGTAAATCTCATGGAGATGGCATATTGTTGGGCCTTGTTTTTAATCCTATCTGCCAGCCTATGTCTTTTGATTGATGAGTTTAGGCCATTTACATTCAATGTTATTGAAATATGATTTTTATTTCCTGTCATTTTTATTTATTTTTTTTAAATTTGAGTTACTTTCTCTTTTACTGTTTTTCACTTTTATTTTTCATTTCTTCTTCATGAAATATCTTATTGAGTATGCTTTGTAGTATAGGCTTTCTAGTTGTGAAATCTTTTAACTTTTATCATGGAAGGCTTTTATTTTCTCATCAATTCGGAAGCCTAAATTTGCTGGGTATAGTATTCTTTGTTGGTATCAATTTTCATTCAGAGCTTTGTATATATTATTTTAAAACCTTCTATCTTTGAGTGAGTTGAGAGATCATCTGTGATGCAGATTGGTTTCCTTCTAAATGTAACCTGTCATTTGTTTTCTGGCCTCCTCATAATATTAATAGTCTTGGTGTGGGTCTGTTATAATTTTGTATATTTTGAGTCTTATATGCCTCTAGTATTTGATTTTCCAAGGTTCAGATTTTATTTCTTTGACAATATTGTGCATTCCTTTTGTTTGTATCTTTGAGCCTTCATCCATTCTGATTAGTCTGATGTTTGGCCTTCATGTTTTCCCATATTTCTCAGAAATTCTATTCATGGTTTCTTACCATCTTTTCTCCATGGAAAACTTTATTTTCAAGATCATTTTGTCTTCATTACCTGAAACTCTGGTATAGTCTGCTGTTGATACTTTCCAGTGAATTTTTGATTTGGTTTATTGATTCTTTTTTTTCAAGTGTTTTTTTTTTCTTCAGAATCTCCCTTTATTAAAGTGATCGTGCATTTCCTGTATTTTCCCTAAAGTCACTGCTTACATCATCTTTTACATTGCAGATCAATTTAACTATGAATGTTCTAAACTATTTCTCTGAAATTTCTTCTATTCTGGAGATGATGGATTCTGTTATTGAATTATTTTTGTTTGTTGGTGGTGATTTCTTCCCTCACTTTTTCATGGTGTTTGTGAGTCTTCCCACTTTTCAGTATGTTTTTGAGGCAGCAGAATTTCTACCCTGTGGACTTATAGTGTCCCTGAAACTTTCCACTAAATCACAGTTTGGAGGGAGACAGACAATAATAACAACCAATGCAAACAATTTACAGCATTACATCAATAATTTCTGCTTTGGCATCTGTTAATTGGCACATTAAACAGAAATGATATTATCAATTATTGCCCATGGTAAAAAAAAAGTAAGTTTACATAAATGTTTACAGTTTTCAGTGGTGAGCAAGTATAGAAAAAAAGTGATGGAAAATGTGATGATTATCAGGAAAGAGAACAGAAAGTAGAAGTAAAAAATAAAGGAAGACTAAATGAGATTACAATGAAGATAGGCTTTTAGAATAGGAAAAGAAAGAGAATCAAGAGAAACAGATAAGTGAGGGAAAAAAGTGTGTAAATTAGAAATTTACAAATTGGTAAAAAAAAAAAATAAAAATGTACAAGAACAAACATGATATAGTCTAATCAAACATCTTAGTCCTCAAAATATTGATATAAAAAAAACTGCCTTCAAAAAATGCTAGGAATGCAAAAAAAGAAACAGGTATGAATATGTATAAGTGTTCTTGAACCATTCAGGTCACAATTGGACAGAAAGAAAAAAACAAAAACAAAAACAAAAGGTGGATCTTAATGAAAAGTTAAAGAATTTAACTTAAATTTTCCGTTGGAGTTCAAAAGATTCTCAGCTTTGTTTCTCAGGTGTGTTAGGTGGGATTGCTGGAGTGTGAAAGGGAAATCCTATAGGTGGGACTCCTGGGGGCAGTATTTAGACTTAGGTAGCCTCCATTTTCTTCCATGTAGTTGTTCAATTTAAAATTTTAAATCAATGCACCTTCTGGCTTGTTGGACCACACTGGGAGACTGTACCCCAGGAAAAGTCCCTGGATTTCAGTTGTCTGGTAGAGGAGCCAATCCTTGTTCCCTTCAGTCACTTGTGAACTTTGTGTGTTTTGTATTCCTGGGTTAAGACATCAAATTCAACCAATGCCTACACCTCTCTTTCAAATTCCTGGCTGGGCCTGTCTCTCCCAGCTGATCTTTCAAGCAGCTGGTCTAGAGGGGGAGGAGGGAAGCTGGGTGTGTTTCCCCAACCAGTATTCCTTATTTAAACTCCTTTCCATGTTTGATTGTTCTCCTAGTCAGTTAGGCACAACTCTGCATTGCAATGTGGGTTGCCAGACCTTTATTTCGAGTTGGGCACAGTTGTCAGTATTCAATTCCCCCAGCAGCTAGTCCCTCATGCTAGAGCTGTAAAATGGTTCCTTCCTCTGACTTCCCTGGCAGCCAGGAGACAAGAGGCTTCTTTCTCTATTAAGAATATTGTGCATGACACCTTTCAACTTAGGCGGGCAGTGTCAGATCTCTGATCTCTCCATATGCAGACAGCCCTCACACCTCCTAAAAATACAGGTTCCTTTGATTGCTGTGTCTCTGCACTATTTTAGAACAGAGGAGATTGCATCTGCTTGTGCCACTACCTGCAGTAGCAGTACTGGGGTTTCTTCTTTATTTTGTTATAGCCAATCATCTAAGTCCCCACTCTGGTTTGAATGTCCAGAATTAATTCTCAGAAATTTCCCCCTTTTCATCTTGCTGAGAAACTCATGTCTGAATTCTCAGTTTCATGCCATGGAACAATCAGGAAAGCAACCTTTTCTAATCTACCATTTTAACAATCTTTTCCTTATCTCTCCCTTTCATTCATTTTATTTTATTTTATTTTTTTTTTTTTGGTAGGGCAGGGAATACAACCCAAAGCCTTACACATGTTAAGACAGACACTAAGCACTTTTCCATTGAGCCACACCCTAAAATCTCTATTTACCATTTTTTAAATAATTATTGAGGTAAAGGAAAGTGATTAATTATATCTTCCTATCCTGATGAACTCTCCCATACATATTAACAGTTCATTAATCTATACATTTTCCTTCTTACATAATTTTGAACAATTACATAAGCACAGAAATTTGCCATTTCGTCTAGATGTAATAAAGTGTTTAGATAAATTTGAATCACCTCTGTATCTATATTGCCTAATGTTATATATTAATCTTTAATGTACATACATAGACTACTGAAGAAGTTATTTGCGTTTTCTGCTTTCTTCTCAATCATTATCAAAGATTCTTTTAATTATTTTCAAGGAAATAATAATAGAATTTATAATGAAATCTTCTGTGATCTTTATTTGTATTTTAAATATTTTTTATTTTTGTTAAATAAAGTTTAGTTATAATTCCTCCTAATTTGGGTAGAAGTCTATTTCCTTGCATTCATTTTTAGTCTACTGAGTTAAAGTCTATTTCATTTTTCCTTCAATACTTCTTGTTTATATTTGTCATAAACATTTTGAGCATTCTGCTTTAGCCACAACTACATGTTTTGATAAATGAGGCAAGTACAATTATTCAAATCATGAACAATTTGTATTTATAAAAAATTCCTTTTGAACACATAAGACTTAGTGATGCATTTTTCTAGTTGTATGATTTTTTTGACGATTGACATATAATAACATTGTGATCAGAAAATGTGTTTTACTCCAGGTTAACAATTTTTTATATTTATTAAGATTTACTCCAAGGTCTAAAAAAGAATTTTGAGAAATACTTTTGTGTTATTTTATGTATTCTATATTTGGGGAATAGTAAATTCATACAATTCTATTAAAATCTAGTATTTGAGGCTATGATATTAATCTAATCCATCCTTAGGGATGACTATTAAAATTCCCTGCTATCAGTGCAAATTTTTTATTTAGGCAATTATAAGCATTATGTAGTTTGGGTTCCTTTTATAAAAAAAGATGAGCATAAGAGAAACAATTTTTTTAACTTGTCCTTTTTTAGGCAAAATTATTTACAGTTTTTCACAATTTGAAAACAAATCAGATAGAATAGATTACCTACACATATCTGAATATGTGTGTGTGCATACCCTTATAAAGTGTATCTAGAAACAAAAGTCGTTCTTGACATAAACGTGCTGAAACAAAAGGTATAACATTGCACATTTTAATACATATCACTAAATTTCTCCAAAAATTATTAGAATACTAGAGTATTACACCTCTACTATGAATCCTGGATGTCTGCCCATATTGTCAACAACAACCAATAAGACAATAAACATATAAATGTTGGTTTTAAGTATTATCAGAAGACTCCAATGGAAACAGTCTGTCTCTCCTTAGAACAACAAAAATAGCAGGACAAAAAGGAGTAAAAATGCTGACAGGAGATGTCCATGACAATAAAAAATAAGGATGCTTCTAAATATCGACTAAATTTTTACCTAAATTTTTACATCAATTCACCAGTTTAAGCTTTGCTATTTTACCTCAATGAACAAACTATACACTTCAAGATTAAAATAAGAATTCTAGTGATGTTCCATTTTCTTTCATTTTAATAGAAAGGAGTGACTCAGTAGCAACGAAATTATAGTAAACTTACAAAACCAAACTGATGACCACCACTTACCTGGGTTCTTCGAACTCTCATTTAATTAACATACTCTTTAATGATGACAGTTATACAAGCTTACTGAGAAAGCTTAAGAAATATAATGATGAAACTGAAAAAGTATTAAAGGAAACCATCTGGACATTTAGTCTCTCAATCCATACACTAATTATATTCACTTTATGTTTTTAAAATGCATGTATAAACAATTTGGAGAGGCAATATTGCAATACCAGGTGTACTTCACAAGCTGATTATGAAACAGATGGTTAATGATCACATTTCTGTCTTAAAAGGTGTTATCATATAAGTTTCCTATTTGTGACACATACTTCTTGTTTAGAATGGTGTCATTCCATTAAAGCATCTCCTTTCTTTGTATCTGTTCAGAAAGTATACTGCATATCAGCAGAAGGGATAAGACATCCAATTATATCATTGGAAGAATGGATATTTCACAGTCCTAATTTTCTTATTAACATGATGGTACCCATACCACTTATACTATAGGCAACCATGGGAAAATCAACACACATGTCTAAAAGCTATGTTGGGTCACATCAGTTTATTAAATATCTGATCCATTTAACCTAACAGGATTTGATATGTACATTTTATTCCTTATTGGTATCTCTCTACAATATACAATACAGTTTGTTTATCTAAGTTCAAGGGTACAACATCATCTAAAAGTAATTTTGTATTAAGAGACTATAACCAAGATTATTCTCAGCATGCTAAAGTAATAATAATATAGAACATAATAACAATATTATATATTTAATCATAATAGAAAATAAATGTGACTACCAAAATAGTCTTTGCTCTTCTAAAGAAGCAATTAAGCATTATGCTTTCTGCTGATGTAGGAAATTCCAATTTTTTAAAACTTCTTTAGAATATAGTAAAATATAAGAAAAGATCTCAGGAAAAGACTGCCTTGTCTATAAACTCAATCTAAGTATAAAGATACCCTGACACTATTCTCTCTATGATTTGTGGAAGTAACTTAATTTTGGATTTGAGTGATCTAGTGGGAATGATTCTATAATCTGAATTAACTAGATTAATGCTATTATGAGAAGATCCCCACATTCATTCAATTAGCATTTATTTATTCTCTACTACAAGCTCCTAGGCTAGCCACTGGGTATACAAATACAAGTGGAACATTGTATACACCTTCATGAGGACCATACTCCAGTGGTAAGTTAGGCATACAAAATAGTTATATACGTATACATGTGTGTAGGGATGTGTGTGTATACTTAGAGAGAATACATATTATAATATTCATATAATTGTACATATAAATAAAAGCTTATAATGACATGAAATACAATTATATGTTTTTATATATCAGAGTGAATTTCTATTATTATGATCAAGTATTAACACATGTACTTTATTTTGTTCATTCAGAGATATAAAAGGAAAAGCTTACTGATGTCTGAATCTACTTTGAAATGCACTCAAGATAAGATGGATTGATGATAAAGAGACAAATGGACAATAGATAGAAATGTAGGTGGTTTGATAGTGGACAGATAATGTAGTAAAGCAGATATAATGAAAATATTGATAGAATCCATATGCTAGATATACATATGCTTATCTCTAAAAATTATAAAAATGTTTATGTATGTTGGAAAACATTTTAAAACAAAATTATGAATAAGAAAAAATATGAAGATCAGTTGGCTGTGGGAGAGTGAAAATATATAGTATATGGAGGAAAACTAAGGACTTGAGAAAACAAGCCAGGGAACTGTAAGGTTTCTTTACTTAAATCCATATGAATATTAAAATAATGAAATTTTATACTTATTGTAGTAGAGATAGTAACAATAAGTGACATTTATATTCAAGAGTTGAGAGTCTGACCATGGTTCAATTAAAAAGAATCAATAATAAGAAGTGGGAGCTGGGGAAATAGCACAGTTAATAGAGTGCTTGCCTAACATGCACAAAGCCCTGGGTTCAATACCCAGCACCATCATAAAAAAAAAAAAAAAAAAAAAAAACAGAATAAGAAGTGACAGAAACTGGTGTCAGAATCTTCAATGCCAGATACTTTTAGAAGGAGAGAGGGAGAATATTGACAGAACAAGGAAACAAAAATGACATTTATTTCAATTCCAGTCTCAGGAGCATAAGGACCAGGGGAGAAAAAATAATGACTTTCTGAGAAAGCAATATGAACAATAGCGTGATAAGGGTACTTCCATTTGGTTAGAGCACAAAGATAATGGAAATGCTTTTATTAAAATGTTTGAAGATATAAATTAAGTACAAATCACAAATTCCCGTGAGTGTACTTGAAGAGTTTAGGGAACAAAACTGGGCATAAAGGTGTAAAATGGAGTCAGATACAGTTATATACAAGCTATATATGTATAAGAGTCCTGGACTTCCTGTGAAAAAATAAAATAAATAGACATAAAAGTTCTGATGAGAATAGTCCCAGGGGTCTCATAGACCATATGGGGTGATAAAGGTCTGAATGATGAAAGGAAAGAGGAGAATCTTGACAGAAGCAGGTCAAAGAGTAAATATTTATCAGACAGGGAAAGGGCTTTCCAACTAGTAGGTTCTCAACATTAAGGAATAAAATGCAAGAATGGGGGAAAGATGAAGAAAGGATGATTGATGAGTACTAAGTAACAGGAGCAAGAAGCCCTGGTATACTGTTCCACAGTAAGGAAACTATACATAACAAAATGTACTGTACATTTTAGAAAGCTAGAAGCAAGGATTTTGAAAGGTTTCATGATAAAGAAATGACCAATGCCTAAGGAGATAAATATGTTTAAGCTGATTTAAACATTATCCAATGTATACATGTATGTCATATATCATGGTATCACATTAATCTGTACAACTTTTTTTTAGTTGTAGATGGACACAATATCCTTATTTTTTATTTATTTATTTTTATGTGGCGCTGAGGATTGAACCCATTGCCTCACACATGTGAGGCAAGCACTCCACCACTGAGCTACAACCCCAGCCCTAATATGTACAACTTTTATCTTCTATATATCAATTAAAAAATAAATTCAAATAAGATAAAAATGGAAGGCTGGGAATAGATGATGCTATATGGGGAAGGAAGGTGTTACAATAAAGGGGTTTAAAATTTATCTTGTAAGCAGTGGGAAACTGTTGACGAATTCTTTAAGGAATGTAATATGATCACATATGATACAACAATTACTCTTGATAATAGCATTTATCTTGAATTTCCTGGTTCCATTTTATAAGCAGAAAGGCCAGCGAACAAGATCATCCCAAGGGCAAGTGAAAGATGATGAACAGCTCAGACAGAAACATGGCAGGAGGGATAGAGTGGCCTGAAGAGATATGAGATATGTTTAGGAAATATGACTAAGTCTTAAGTAATTGGTGTGAAAGCTGAGATAAAAGGGAAAAATTCACATCACTATCAGGTTTGTGGAATAATCTTGAAGTCAATCACTACAGAAGTAATAGGAATTGAGAGGGCTTAGAATAGGGGAGATAATGCAAATTGCCTTTATGACACGAGGAGGAATATCTGTGTAAACTTGTCTAGTAAAACTCTAGATTATATTATTGGGGTATGAAATACATTTTAGCAGTTTTACATATTGAACAAAAATCTGATCATTCCTTGCATATCTACATTACATTAAAGTAATGAAAAAGAGAAGGAGAGAAGCATGGAAATCAAGAAAAATTTATACCAGGAATATATTATACTACTTTCTTACTTAAAAAAAAGTAACACAATATCAGCTGAAATGTAAAAGTAGCTAGGAAAGTGTAGTTTTGATTATTATTTCAATATTTTTTCACTTAATAATACTTTTAAGAGCTATAACACTATAATTATAAACTGGTTACTATTGTAAAAGCCTAGTAATTCATGGTATCCACAAAACTGGAAACATAGCTTTTAGCATAACAACAGAGTGGAGTCCAACAAAGCTTGAAGTTGTGGGAACAAGTGCATGGGGTACTGCATAGGTGGCATACATTAAGGGCACCTGAGTGACAAACTACTCTCCTTGTGCTAGATGCATGAGTGGCAAACCACTCACCCCGTAGGCATAGCCCTGGGCATAGAACTACGTGTTGCAGTCATAGCACTTGCTCCATGGCTGCTCCTTGATTGGTTGCTGCAAGGACAGTTGGCAAGAAATTGTTTTGGTGGCTGCCTATAATCTGCTTAATTACTACTGCCTGAGTATGCATGCGTGCGTGTGTGTGTGTGTGTGTGTGTGTGTATAAAATAACTACGCAATAAAATCAGACCTACTTCCAGCTTGGTCTCTGGAGGTCTTGATTCGTGACTCCACAGCCACACTGTCCTTTACTCTGTTCCGTGGACCTCCTCACTGGACAAGAGAGAGCCCATGCAGAAGTGATTCTAATATTTTTACATACATAAACCTAGTAACTCTCACAGTTCCTTTATTCTACCAGCAGGGGTAACCTTATTTCTTTGGATTTGGTACTAGTAGCTATACCATTAAGAAAATATCAATATAAAGCAAAAGAAAAATGGACTCAAACCCTAGTAAATATAGTAAATATACATGATCATAGGAAATATTTTCCTTTTTCAAAGTTACAAATTATTTCATAATTGCATTTTTATATTTGGTATTATATTCTAATACCTTGAGGTAATAATTTCTCTGATTAGTGGACCTATGTAGAGATAATTTTTCACTAAGAATATGGAACCACAACATTTATATTAACTCCTAAATTCAAAAAGAGTAATAATGAGGTTTTCTCATGTTAAATATGATAATATGGATATTAGAAGTTCACACTCTAAAAACTGAAAAATAATGTTCCACTTATTTCAAAGGGAAAGATAGGTTTCTTCAAATTAGGGAAGATATCTTGCAAAAAATCTCTATTATAAATAATGTAAAATTAAAATGTAAAAATATAGCTTTGAGTTTCTTTTGTCTGACCCCAAATTATTATAGATATTAATTCATCATCTCAACTAGTTCATGGTCAATTTTTCCTATTACTACTTAGATACAGAAATGTAGAATGGGTGGACATGAAAACAATTTAATGTTACACTGTAAAATATAATCAAAACATATTTTAAGCCGGGTGCAGTGGAACATACCTTTAATCCCAGTGGCTCTGGAGGCTGAGGGAGGAGGATTATGAGTTCAGAGCCAGCCTCAGCAAAAAGTGCCACACAACTCAGTAAGACCCTTTATTTAAATAAAATACAAAATAGGGTTGGAAATGTGACTCAGAGATTGAGTGCTGAGTTTAATCGCCAGTACAAAAAAATTTTTCATGATTTCTATTTAGTTTTGTTTCACCTGTTCAACATTGCTATTTTCACTGAAATGAAGCTTATTCATTCAATTGCTCCCTTGCATCCAATTTTCAGGGCTTTTATTTTATTTTGTTGCAATTTATTTATTAGTCTTTTTATGGTAATGCCAGAATGTATGCTAAAATATGTATAATTATTTTTTAACTATAGACAAGATATTAATAATCAAGGCAATTCTAAGATGGAATTTTAGCAGCTTCATTCACTTACAGTTCACTTGAAGCCTGTATTAATGGGGCTGCATTAATGTTGAAAATAAAGAAGGAACTTGGTGTCATGAGAAATATATACTGTTATCAAGCAATTATTATCCTTCCAGCTAGGATTTCTTACAAGAAAATTATGATTGCTTAATTTATGCATTATTAAATTGTCTCCTATATCAACCAAATAATAAATATTGTATCAACTCCATTTAAAACTGATTTCCATTCTGCTAAAAATATATAGAGCATTTTGCTGGAGAGGATGTGAAAAAAAGAAACACTTCTACACCATTGGTGGAGATATAAATTAGTACAACCACTACAGGAATCAATATGGAGGCTCCTCAAAAGACTAGGAATAGAACCACCATATTACCCAGCTATACTATTCTTTGGTACTTATCTTGAAGAATTAAAGTCAGGATACTATTCATGCATGCCCATGTTATAACAGCATAATTAACAGTAGCCAAACTATGAAACCACCTTAAGTATCAATAGATTAAAGAATAAAGAAAATGTGGTATACATACAGAATTTAATTTTATTCTGTCACAAATAAGAATGAAATTATGTCATTTGCAGGAACATGGATGGAACTTGAGAACATTATGTTAAGTGAAAGAAATCAAATTCAGAAGGTCAAGTGTTATATGTTTTCTCTCATGTGGAATCTGGGGAAGAAAAAGGAAAAGAAAGGTGGTAGAGGAATCTCATGAAAATAAGTAGAGTACAGAATGGGGCAATGGGGAGGGAGAAGAAGAAAGAATGGGGAAATACTGTAGAATTATATTGGCCAAATTATATTCTTATATTGTGTGCATATAAGAGTATACAACATAAACATACATTGGTGAAAAGATAGCCTCTGGAAACCCATATGTAGCAAAATGAAATTAGACTCTATCTCTTACCCTGCACAAAACTGAGTTCAAAGTGGACCAAGGACCTAGACATTAAAACACAGACCCTGTACCTACTAGAAGAAAAAGCAGGCCCAAATCTCCATCATGTTGGCTTAGGAGATGAATTCCTCAACAAGACTCCTAAAGCACCAGAAGTAAAATCAAGAATCAATAAATGAGATGGTATCAAAAAAAAAAAAAAAAAAAGCTTATTCACACCAAAAGAAACAACCAAGAACATAAAGAGAGAGCCTACAGAATGGGATAAAATCTTTGCCACCTGCACCTCAGATAGAGAATTAATCTCCAGGATATTTATATAACAGTTATTTATATAACGCAAAACACTTAACACCAAAAATATAAATAACCCAATCAATGAATGGGAAAAGGAATTGAACACATACTTCACAGAAGGAAAAATATAATTGATCAACAAATATATAGAAAAATGTTCAACATCACTAGCAATTAGAGAAATGCAAATTTAAAACTATACTGAGATTTCATCTCACTCCAGTCAGAATAATAGTTATCAAGAATATAAGTAATAAATGTTGGCAAGGATGTGGGACAAAAGGTACACATACATTTCTGATAGAACTGCAAAGTGGTATAATCACTCTGAAAAGCAGTATAGAGATTCCTCAGAAAACTTGGAATTGGTTCACCATTTGATCCAGTTATCTTACTCCTCAGCATATACCCAAAGGACTTAAAATCAGCATACTTACAATGATGCAGCCATATCAATGTTTATAACAGCTCAATTCATAATAGCTAACTATGGAACCAACCCATATGCCCTTTAACAGATGAATGGATAAAGAAAATGTGGTGTATGCCATAAAGAAGAATGAAATTAAGGCATTTGCTGGCAAATGGATGGAATTAGAGACTATCAGGCTAAGTGAAATAAGCCAATCCCCCAAAAAAACCAGAGGTCAAATATTCTGATATGTGGATGCTGACTCACAATAGGTTGGGGGAAGGGAGAAATGGAAGTTCACCGGATTGGACATGGGGTATGGGGTTGGGAAATGGGAATGAGAAAGACAATAGAATTAATGGGACATAACATTCCTATGCTCATATATGAATACAGGACCAGTGTAACTCCATGTCATGTACAACCACAAGAATGAAAAGTTATACTACATGTATGTATGTCAAAATACATTCTACTGTCATGTATAACTAAAAATAAAAAAATTAAAAAGAATATGTACCAGTATGTACAACTATAATGAACCAATTAAAAATGGAAAAATAGAGAACATTTTATTTATATATTTTTTCAGAGATTTTTGATACTTTTATTTTTGATGAGTCAGCAAGACATTCTCATGGTTCAAATTATAAAAGATAAACAAGCATATATAATAAAATAAAATCACTATTACTCAGGCATCCAGTTCCCTACCCCCAGAGGCTACCCCACTTCAAATACTTTTATTTGTTCTTTTTAGTTATACATGACAGTATATTTTGACGTATCATACATATATGTAGTATAATTTTTTATTCTTGTGGTTGTACATACATGGAGTTACACTGGTCATGTATTCAAATATGAACATGGGAATGTTATGTCTGGTTCATTCCACTTTCTTTCCCTATCACATCCCCTCTCCTTCCCCTTACTCCCTCTTGTCCAATCTGGTGAGCCTTCACTCCCCCCTTTCCCCCTGGTCTATTTTGAGTGAGTATCCACATATCAGAGAGAACATAGGGCTTCTGTTTTGGGGGGTATTGGCTTATTTTACTTAGCATGATGGTCTCGGTTCCATCCATTTACCAGCAAATGCCATATTTATAGAGAGCATTTTAAAGTATATAATCAAACATAAATAACCAACCACCTCTACAAAGTTTGAAATTAATTAGGGCAGCTCAGGAATAATTTAAGGAGGAACACTGCAGAATTTTAGAATTTCTTCTTTGCAAAACTTCCCTTTGTTCTAGGCTTTTGTAAATGATTCAATGGCACTTATTAAATAGTTGGATTCTCCAACATTTTAAACCAATTATTTTAGGCCCTTTGACTTTACCATTGAACTGCCCCCCTCTGTGAAGGAACACCTGTGGAGAAAGCCTGTGAGGAGGCTCACAAAAGAACAGACACAGACACAGACACAAGGTATAAGTAGGCAGACAGAGGTGGAGTGTAGAGGAATGAAGTGAAGAAGTGAAGGAGAAGTGGTGTCTGCTCCTCCTTCCTGCTGAGTTTATTAACTCAAAAAAGGTTATATATTACCCATCACACCTGACTACACTCTAACCAGTATTCCTTTAACCTTGAGTGCTAGCTAACTGAGATAAGGTACAGGTTAATACAAACACAGAGCTTCTCACACCCAAGGACGTTACTATGGAAACCAGGTAGTACACAGCATAGTTATCTTAATAGCCTCAGAGGGAAACTGCTGGGCATTGCAATCAGGGTGCCAGTTACCCCTGGGAGTTTGCTCATGAGGGGAACACTTCCCTGTCTATTTCCACAGTAAGAATACCTACACCCTTCAAACTAGGTCCTATGAAGCCTTAGACATTCTTCCCTTTGCCTCCAGTTTCCAGCTCTGCAATCCCTTCTTGAATTTAGAATAAATTTGGAAGCCTGGCTCTTTCTATACTGGTTCACTCAGGAAATCAATATAGCTGATCTAATTGAAGCCTAACCATAGGATCTCTCAACAATTTGGCATCACTCTGATTGATTTGTGATTCCCCACATCAGATAAAATCATTGCTAAAATCATTTAGGAACAAATAAAGTTTCAACATATTTATTATTTTCACTTTTTTACTCATAGATAGAAATGAAAATATCAAATAATATATATTTCAGAGGTATACTCATTCATCAGCTGAAACTGTATCTTGGATAGGAATTAAGAACTTAGGAAAAATCAATGAAAGCATTCTATGAGAATCAATTTGCTCTATAAATTCATAGTAAAGAATATTATATTTTAGCACTATTTGTAAATTATATGATACATCTTCTATACCAACAAAATGTACTACGAAAAAAACACAAATTTTTTCGTATAGAACAGATTATTATTATAGACATGAGCATAAGTCAGGGATTTTGAACCTTAGTGCCTACTGACAGTGGAGCTGGATAATTCTCTGTAGAATCAATAATGTCAATGTAATAGAGACTAGGTATGAAAAAAGTATAGTATGTGGCACCCTACTATCAGGCAAGCTTTCTAGATTAGACAATGAGACACATGGAAAGACAGAAGAGAAAAAGGGTCACTAGATCAACCAACACTTTTATGTTATTCATTCCTGGCAAATGACCAAGATGATAATTTTGTACCTAGAACAGTCTAAAATCCAGTTCTGTAACTAAATAGTCACTGGTGACTTTGACAAGCAGAGTTTCAGTGGAGTTAGGGAAAGTTATCTCAGTATAGCACTGAATAGCTGAAAAATGACAAAGTAGATAATGCATGACTAGAAATTGAACAAAATAGCAGAGATTCTTTTTCTAACTCTACTCCTGACTAGAGAAACAACACTGAATTCCCACAAGGAATAGTTCAGACCTGCTAACTCCTAGGCTATCCTTCCTGCCTCTCTTTCTTGGTTTAGATGGACAGCTGGCCCAACGGATTTGTTATAAAATCCTTGTTCCTTGATGGTCAGGTTCAAATTTAATTTTTTTTTCTGAACAGGCTTTTACACTATCAGCTCAGTCTCTCCCAAATTTCCACCTTTGGTGATTAAATAAAATGCAGCAAAAAATTCATCAAAGATTACTTAGTCATTTACAAATCCATAAATTCCAAGGTACTTTGAGATACATGTCTGCCATTTTAATAAGATTCATGAATTTTGTTTTTATCAAAAAGATTGAATTCATTTTTTTTCAAAAATTTCAATAAATAAGGGAACTGCTATTTTTAGTAGGAATATATGAGAAATATATTTAAGAAAAAAATTAAAAATTAGTTTCTATGCCTAACAATGTTTTGGGAAACATTTAAGTATTTATGAAAAGTCCTTTAGAATCTTTAAGATTATTTTAAATCATTATTCTATGTATGATACACTTTTACTACCTGTTTTTTATTTAATTAATTTATCCTGCTAGTAATTTTATCCTTATTCCAAAGCTTGCTATTGAGGGGCTACTCTTCCTTCAAGACTGAACTCAAATCCAGCCTCCTCTATGAAGCCTTCTAGTCAAATTGTTCTCTCATTCCTCTATAATACTTCATTAGTACTTTATACTACTATAGCATTTTAGTGCAGTCTGTCTCGGTGTTAGAATTACTCAATAATGTCTTTATCATTTTTTTTATATCCTATTGAGCCCAGCATAGTTTTGTAAAACAAATGCTAAAAAATATTTACTGAAATGAATCAAAGAAAATCACTATATTAAAAATAAATCTGAACCGAGTTTAAATGTTTTCTGAACTTTGTTTAAATTATAAGCTTTGTTGAAATAATCATGAGCCTATCTTGGTTATCTGGCAAATAAATCACATGTATGAAAAGATTTATAAAGTACACTGGTTCACTAATTATTGAATAATCAATAAATAATTAGGCAAATGGTAAAGAATGGAATGGTGATTACAAATTATTGACATATCATTACAAACTATTGACATATCAAAGCACTGTTATAGAACTGCCACCAATAATTTTATGTCAAGAGACTTGAACCACCTCTCTTATTATTTCCATGACCTTAGGCATGTTTGTTATTCATAAGACATAAATTCCTCATATATAGCATGCCTATAAATATCAAACACAAAAATTAAAATACTAACAAGTTAAACTACTGAGAGGTAAATATTCATCAAAAGATATTTGCTGTGTTTTCATTTAATTATTACAAAATATTAATTATCATTCTCACAAATAAATCTTGGCATAGAGAAACTACATAATTTTCTTAAGGGGCGTATAGCTATTATAAGTTAGAATTGGAGGGCTGGGGTTGTGGCTCAGCAGTAGAGTGCTCTCCTAGCCTTGGATACAATCCTTACCACCGCACAAAAATAAATAAAATAAAGGTACTGTGTCCAACTATAACTATAAAAAATATATTTAAAAAGAAGAGTTATAATTGGAATTTGGTATCAATTTAATTCCAAAGTCAAAGATCTTGGCCAAAACTCTGAAATGCTAAGTGTTACTTTCATCACTTCAAACTTTATAAAACATGAATATATGACACTAACTAGCTATTTCTTTTCTCTCTTTTTTGATACAGGGTACTGAACCCAGGAGTACCTATCTACTAAGCCACATGCCCAGCGTTTCTTACATTTTATTTAGAGACCCCGTCTCCCTGGGTTGCTTAGGGCCTAAGTTGCTAAGGCTGTCTTTCAACTCCCAATTGTCCTGCCTCAGCTCTGGAGCCACTGCCATTACAGTGTGTGTCACTACACCCAGCTTAGTTATTTCAATATTAAGATTTACAAACCCTAAAATAGAATGTATTAAAGTTTCCTAGATGATATAAAGTAATATACCTAATCAGAGCACTCTATTAAAATTAATATGAAGTGTAGGCAAAAAAGGTTAGAGGATTGATTTAGTATTTATTAGCTTAATCACTTGCTAATTGCCTGTTTCTAATATATTAGCTAGTTGCATTCTCAAATATAAATATAAAAAAATCGAATTAGAAATAAGTCCTATAGTGTTTCACTTAAAAATTGTACTATTGTTTTGTTACTTAAAATTTGGAACCTTAAGCATTAAAGAAGTATAAGACCTGGAAGAGCCATCTATTTTCCTTCCTTTTATTCAGAAAATGCTCTATCACATGCCATCTTTTGGGTTGCTTTCTTCACTTTACAATTTCTGACAAATGTGCAATTCACAAAACAACACTGCCACCCTGGGGATAGAGGATTGAAAGTGCACAGCAAGGATGAAAAATTCATTCCACTGGACTGATTTATGGATGAGAGAGATACTTTTATCATATTGTAACCTGTTGTAAATTAAATTACTAGTAACTGTTCAAGTACTGAAAGCTGTAAAGAATATGCTTAAGAAAAATGACAGAATTATCAATAGTAACTTCTCTTTTACCCAAAAATTCAAGTAAAAGAGAAAGGTGTAGAGTTCCAACCACTTTCTTGGTAAAAGTCCATAATTTCTAGCAGCTTCAATAGAATTAGAATATTTATGGGAAAATGCCTTAAAGGGAAAAAACTTCATTGAAGCAATCAAAATTGAAAATGTAAATGAGAAGATTTAGTAACCATTTACTCAGAGAAAACATCTAGGAAAATAAAACTTCCTGACTAAACTATTCATTATAACAAATATCAAATATAATTTCAAATGGTCTCATTTTGAATTTATTTACAGCCACATCAAGAACAAACATGCAAACATTGTTTTTAACATTGTTTTGGAAGTTCTAGCAAAATAATAATACAAATAAAGTGTCATAAACACTGAGAAATAGAGGTTATCTTCTGGGTTATACTTCTTTCTGCACATTTTAAAAAGAATCCCTTCCTCTCAAAGAAAAATACTAGAAAAAAATAACAAGTATGCCAAAAAATCATAGTTGTCTGTACTGGTAATAATAAGTTAAAATAGAACATATTTCACTCATGGTTACAACAAAAATCACAATAATATGTTTTAAATTCTGATGAAAAAAGTAGTATTACACAGCACAAAACTCAAAGTAGACAAGAAACATGGTAGAAGCACTTTACACATATGCCACAGTCACTGATTTACCCTCAAAATAACAAAGATTCTATACAAGCAAGTAAATGTGCTGTCTGTGTGTACACATATTCTTTTTTGTTTATTCTAATTTGTTATATATGACAGCAGAATGCAATTCAAATCATGTTACACACATAGATCACAATTTTTCATGTCTTTGGTTGTACAAAAGTAGAGTCATAACATTTGTTTGAAAGAAGAATATGTCATATCACATATTCTTCTTCCAAACACACATAATAGCGTACTCCAGTATAGTTCCACTTGACTTATTCATTAAAAAATACATAAATTCATCCATTCCAGTAAACAAAGAGTCAATATTCTTTTTAATAGGTCCTTAACCTGATCATTCTGCATAGATGGATAAATTTCCTCTATTTTTTTATTTCATTTAGATAACAGTTTTACATATACATCATTGACTTGTAGCAGTATTACTATAGTTTTGTGCTAAAAGTAGAACTTTTGATTTAATAGTAGGAATATTTAAGTTTTAATGAGGTTGCTGCACAAAACTAATGTTTGACATATGTATACACTTACCAAAAACAAAATCATGGACATGTTAATCCACTCTAAAAGTTTCTTCAGGATCCTTTGTCATTTCTCCCTTCTACATGTCCAACCATTCTCTAATACTTCCTCAAACAATCATTGATCTTTTTTTCCTACTTCACAGTAGTTTGCATTTCCTAGACTTAGTATAATTGAGTTTTACATAAATGGAATAGTATATATTCTTTTTGTCTGGATTCTCTCACTTAGCATAACTATTTTAAAATTTACCCATGTTGAAGTATATATCATTCTTTTTTATTGTTGAGTGGTGTTGTATTTTGTGTGTGTGTGTGCATGCTTGCATATGTGTCATAGTATATCCCTGTTGAATGGAATTTTAGATTGTTTTTATATTTTAACTGCTCCAAATAAAGTTGCTCTGAGGATTAATACACAATTCTTTGAAAGGATACCTAATTCCATTTTTCTATTGATTCAAGAAAAAAATCTTACATCGTATGGCTGGTGGATGCATAAATTCTTAAAAACTTGCCAGACTATTTCTAACATGGCTGTACCACTTTACACCACCACTAGTGACAGAAGAGGGTTCTAGGTCCTTCATATCCTAGCTAGCGCTTGGTATGATAAGACTTAATTTTATACTCTACTAGGTGTATAATGGTATGACACTATGTTTTTAATTTGCACTTCCCTGATGACTAATGGTTTTGAATATTTTCATTTGCTATCCACATACCTTTTGTTTTTAATTAGTTAATTTATTTATTTATTGGTACTGGAGATTAAATCAAGGGACTCAACAACTGAGCCAAATTTCCAGCCCTTTATTTTTTTACTTTTTATTTGCTAAGTTGCTATGGGTCTCACTAAGTTGTTAAGACTGATCTCAAACTTGTGATCTTCCTGCCTCAGCCTCCCAAGTTTCTAAGAATACAGGCATGTGCCACCACACTCAGCTCTCCAAATATCTTTTAAAGTGTAGTATCTGCTAATATTGTTTTGCTTTTTTATTGTATTATTTGTTTCCTTATTGATTCTAGAGCTTCTTAATGTATTCTAGATAAAAATCCCTTATAAAATATGCGATTTGTAAAAATTCTCTCTCCATGTATTGTTTCTCTTTTTTACTTTCTTAATACTGTCTAATGGGAGATAGAAGTTTTCTTACTGATTAGGTGCTATTTATCAATATATTTTTATATGGATTCTGCTTTTGATTTTATATATCCAAGAAACCTTCGCATAACCAAAAGTCAAAGTTTTTGTCCAACATTATCTTCTAGAACTTTAGCTTTCAAACCTACATGTATGAACCATCTTGTATTGCTTTTTCATGTGGCATGATGTACAAGTCAAAGTAGTTTTTTGTTTTTCACATAGATATTCAATTGTTCAGTCATAATTTGTTGAAAAGACAATCTTTTCCCCATTGAATTCCCTTCACAATTTTGACAAATCACTTGTCCAAAAATGAATCTATTTTTCAATTCTATTATGATTGATAAACAACCATGTTTAGTTGTGATCCATTAATGGATGACTACTATTTATGGAAATAAAAAATGACAGAAATGGCAGCAATAAGGCATTAAAATGAGAAGAAGATTATTTTCTTTGAGGTAATATGGAAGGATTCTCAAAAAATGTAAGTATATTAGACTGAATTGTGCCTCCACTCAAATTCATATGTTGAAGCCCCAATGTGACATGATTTGGAGATAAAGTCTTTAATGATGTAATTATTTTAAATGAGCTCATAGTTGTGGCATCCTAATCCAACAGAATTGTTGTCTTTATAAGAACAGGCAGACATATTAGAGATTTCTCTCTCTACATGTGCACAGAGGGAAAAGCCTTGTGAGGATATAACCATAAAGAGAAGGCAGCCATCTGTAAGTCAAGAAGAGATCCTTCACCAGAAATTAACTGTTAGTTATTAGGGAAATGTAAATTAAAACTACAGTATCATATCATTATATGCCTATAAGAGTTGCTACTTAATCTTGGATTTCTAGACTCCAGAACTGTAAAAAACTAAATTTCTGTTGTATAAACTACCCAATTTGTGGTGCTTTGTTATACCAGCCCAAATAGACTAATACAGAGGAATTTGAGAAGCTCTTAAAGAACCAGAAGTGGAAAAATGTAAGTTTCTAGTGAATGTGTTTGTGGATCCTTAGTTCCACTAATTGGACCACTGTTCTAAAGAATAAAAGGTCTCAAACAAGTTTTTTTTAATGATAAGAACTTTGTCATTTCATAAGCCTTATATAATTAATTGAGCCCAGTCATCCTTTCAGGAATAAAAGAGTGAAAAGGTTTGATGTGTTGTTTTCAAGAAAAATTTGTAGTCTCATTAAGTAATTATTATTATTACTAGAGGAAATGTGCATAGCTTTAAGAGAGCAGGTTAGTAAAATCACCTTTATAAACAAACCAAACAATTTTTATATTGTTGCATTAAAGTAAGATGTATTGATTTTGAAGTAGTATATATATGAAACAAATAATTTTACATGGATATTGTGAAAATGGAAAAAGAAACGTCTCTGCAAAAATGGAGGATTTAAGGCTGCTGAGTACTTAATTCTAATATTTAAAAATGACAGTTCACAGGAAATTTCAAATTAAGGTAGACAATTATAAATACTATAAAAATTGATGGTGAGAAAAATTAACTTTTTAGAGGAGGCTATGAAAAGAACTCTTAAACGGATAGAAGGAATTTAGCCTGGTCTCCAAAGTGGTTTTTACAAAAGTAGGTTGTGAGGAGCATAATATGCAAATGAGAGAGCATGGGCTAAGCAATGGAGAAAAAAAGTACTGAGCCTCAGTAAGCTCTGGTGGCCAGAGAAATAAGGTAGGTGTTGAGATGATCATGAGAATTAGATACAAAGCCTTTAAGATCTACAGATGAATTTTATATTAAAATATACCTTCTGAAGCATTACAGGATCATAATACATTGCTATCCCAAAATAGAAGACATAATTTCCTTAAAGCTCTACATTTCTCTTCATTACTTTTTTCCACGTATTTAAAATTGATGTTTCTACTACCCACACGATGCTGAAAATGCTCCTACACACCAGAAATTCAGCTTTAATAAAGAAAGACAATCAAAATTCAGTGTATGATATAGTAAAACTGCTTTCATGCAAACAGGAATTCAGCAGTTAAACATTTGTGCCCAGGTCCACATAAAAAATGAGAATATAAAATCCAAATACAAGTCTAAGCTATTCAAGAGGAATTAGGAGAAGTGACTCTGGACAATACTATGTCACATGGACAAATGCTTAGATGTGGGCCATGGTTAAGCATGCTTTGGTCATCATTTTGAAATTAATAATTACATCTATGAATTTCAGTTTAGTAAGTGAAATCCAGTGGGGAAAAAAGGAACATATACCAAGGGCTCTCACTCTTTGTGTTATGTACTGTCCTGTCCAGTCCCAACCTTCCTGCTCCCAGGTCCCCACATAGCCACAGTTGCCACCTTGCTTGAGCACAGTGTCCAAGTCTTGGAGCAGGGATCTCGGGCATCTTTAAGGGTCTGCACTGATACCTCACTAGTCTTGCACTTGAGGGAGGGTCATTTTAAATCGTAAATAAACAGCATGATAAGTTCAGATAGTGTGGGAGAACAATTTTTGAGCTTTTTGAATGAAGGTTCTGTATTTTCATTTTACGTTGGACCCCACACACTATGTTGTGGTACCTTAAGTCTTGTAGCAGTAAACCGTTCCAGCAGATGACTGAACAACACACTTGTCTTCTCTAAGGTCCGTTTCCATACCTGTGAAATAAGAACACCAATTCCTATCTCATTGGGTTTCTGTGACGATTTTGATGCTAAGTCATGTAAAGTGATTTGACTCATTTTAACTGTCAATATTAAATTGTTAATTAATAACTATCTAATTCATAATTAATAACTAATTATCTATTATCTAATTCAGACTTAAAATCTCAATTATGTTTTCTTTGCCTGGAGATCAACACCTCAAAACGGACATTCTCACAGGCTGTAGAAAATCTGTATTCTGGTTTTGCTTCAAATGTCCAATTTACTTCAGTTTGCTTTTACGTAAACCTCTGAGAATGTTCATAACATATCTACGCCTCAGAAATATGGGAATGAAAAGCTGTGCGATTCTCATAATACGTGTTTGTTCAACGCGCATAAATCTTCACATACGCTGAATAAAAAAATCGGAGCAAAAACTCGGTCACACAACTACTTGACCTTGTAACTAAAGCTTTCACACACATACACACACACTAGGAAACAAAAAAGAAGGCACTAACGACCTTTGATTAAGTACTAGGAGGCATAATCAAAGCAAGGTCATGAAAAACAAGCGCTTTGGGGAACCTCAGGAGTGGAACTCCCTCAGGCTACCCACCCGCTCCCCGTTTCCATAGAAACACGCAATTCCGCCGCGTCACACTCCGAGCCGGAAGTTGCTCTCCCTCAGTTCTGCTCCTCCCCCGCCCTGCGTCGCGTCGCTTTTCTCCAGTCGTCAGCTTCCGGAGACGCGGAACAGTGTAGGGCGGAAGAACCTGAGGTTGAGGGGCGTAGCAACGCAGCCGCGGTGTGACCGGCGGAGTTCACGTGCAGATAGCCAAGGATTCTCCGTCTGGACCTACTACTATGGCGCCGCCCGGGTCTCTGAACCTCAACAACGAGGTGAGCGCCGAGGGCTGAGAACCAGTGGGGCCAATATTGGTGCTCTCAAAACCAGCTATTCTGCGTCTTTTCGACGGGCGAGTAATCGGGACGTGGTGGGGTGAAGGATGCGGCCTCTTGATGGACCCACGCGGGTTTCCAGGAACTCGGTGTATGGCCGCCAGTAACTCCCCTTCCCGATTTCTAGAAGTGTCAGCACAATGCGTGATCCTTAATAAACTCTCCGTACTCATGACCTGCTTTTTATTTACGGTCGAAAATGAAAGGGAAAGATTAAGAACTGTAGCTTTTCTTAAAAATTTACTGATATTTAATGAGACCGTGGACGGTTAGTACATTATTTCTTCGTCATTTTTCTGTCGATTCCATTTACAGACAAACCTTAAGGACGAGTTATTTATACTTGGCTATCCTCCATTTCCCTTCTCTTGTTCGTTCTTTAATCTGATCCTGCATTTGTTCTCATACCCCCTCCACCATAATGCATTAATGTCACCTGGTTACCAAGTCTGCCGCTTAAAGTAAGCTCAAAAAGCAAGGATCAAATGAGGACCTCACAGCTATATACAGCAAAAGTAGTCTTTATCCCCTTATTCTGTGGATATGTATCTGTTAAGGACAATTCACTGTTCAGATTACAGAGTTGTGTAAAATATACCTTAGATTTTCCCTTAACCCGCATCAGGCAGAAATGCGTAAGAAATACCCACTTATGATACAGTTTATAATTAGTGTCCCCAAAAAATGAGTAGAGCAGAAAAGTTCCAAAGAAAAAGGTCATATAGTGATATCTGTGCTTGATATTTGAGGCTCTTATACAGGAATTGCAGTCACTGAAGGTAGAAAGCATTTCAGGCAGAGGGACTAGTACAAGCTGGGAAGGGATGGTACTAGGAAACCCTACTCCGATAGAAAAGGCTTCACTGAGGAACTTGTGGGATGAAGTAGAAGATAAAACTAAAATTATGTTTTTGCTTTATTGCCAGATTGAGTCTGGATTTCAGTAGGCAGAGTATAGAATATACTGAAGGGGAGGGTAAATGAAACTAGTGATTTGTGATAGAAAACAGTTGGTAGGCTATTTTCTGTAGGTTACCATTGAGATATAAAAATCCGAAATCATTAAGATGGCCTTGGGAATTCACAGGAAATACTAGTTAGCTTCATGTCAGGTTTTGACTGTGATAGTGGTAATGACAGGGAATCCTAGTCGCAAAAGGCTATTTTTCATTTAGCTAACTTCCAGGCCTCCTGAAAATAGTTAAAATTTTATCATTAAACTTAGTTTAGATTGAGGTGTGTATTCCTTTTGCAATCAGAATGATTTCTATTCTGGAAACACCTGTTTCTTTTTTATATATATTCTCTGCAACATGTATGTTTTATGACTGCATGCTGGATGACTAAATGAATTTATCAAATCAGGAAGTATATGTGCCCCACACTAAAATTTAATGTGTTCCAATATGAAGAAGATAAAAAGGACAGAAAAAAAGTGGAGATGATGTTATTTAAAATTAACATCATCTTAAAAAAGCAAATGCAGTCATGCATTGCTTAATGATAGGAACAGTTCTATGAAATGTCATTAGGTGATTTTGTCCTTTTGTGAACATAGAGTCACAAACTAAGACAGCTATAATATCATTATCAGTAAATAATATAATTTTATGAAACTACCATCATATACATAGCCCATTAAAATTTAGTTATGCCATATGACTATATAGATTTATTACATAAAAACTGGAAAACATACCAAAGAAAAGAGCAAAACTAGTTAGAAAAAAATACAACAGATATGGCAGATAAAAAACTAATGCTATTTCTCTAAAACAGCTTATGGAAATTAAGAGAAACTGTTGTAGAAAATGGGCAATTTCTCCAGAAAGAAATTATGTTTGAATCACAGCCTCTGGGACAGGAGTCCCCTGTGATTCTCCTTTGCTAGCAAATCAATAAACCACCTTTTTCTCAGAACTGTTTCCTCCTTATTGGATTGGCAATGGAAACAAGAACTGAGCTTTTAGTAACAAATTTGGCACCCCAGGTGGGACCTAAGAGCATTCCCTGTTCCAGCTTTTTTGGGCAGCTAGGGTTCCAAGGAACCCTACTCCCATGCTAAGGATGCAAGTTGACAGGCAAACTTGTTGAGAGCCAACTGTAGAGAGTTAGAAGATGGGAGTTTGCCTTGGGTTCGACCAAAAGAGCTATTCCTGTGATTAAAGGGAGGGACTGAGGCACTAACCCAGCAGCTTCTGAAGCAAAAAAGAGCTTCAGGGAACTCCCACCTTCTCTCCCTGAATGGTACAGGTTGTTCAATCCTGGTTCATTTTGAGAAAATGTAAACTGAACTCAGTAAAGTTGTGACATCCTTAGCCATCTGGTAAATCCCTCACCATGCATGCAGAGACCCTTGATTTCACACCTCTGCTTCCTCTTTGTGGGAACATCTGTGATGCCACTTCATGTAGGAATCATGGTTAAGCAGGAATCAAGAACCTAGGGATATTTTCTCCCTTCTGATGTCTCCTAGGTTCTTATCTGTTTGTTGGCCTTGGGTTTGGGAATTCCCTTTGGTTGTCTGTGTTTTGGTGGTGTTTTTTTTTTTGTTGTTGTTGTTGTTTGTTTGTTTTGGTATGTTACTGGCCCTTTTAAGACATGCCCAATACTTCATTGATTCTATAGGTAGTCTCTTGGGAAAAATCTTGGCTGGTCAATTTAAAATTTTGAAGAGCCTGTCTAGTTGTTTGTCTCTCTGTTTTTGTCTTTGGTTTTTTTTTTTGTTTGTTTTGTATCTGCTGCTGGCCCTTTGAGACATGGGCCGTGCTGGGTTGATCTTACCAGTAGTCTCTAGAGAGAAAAGAGATCTTGGCTGAATGGGCCACTTACAGGTATAAGCCTATCTAAGAGAAACATGTTTTACTGTAATACAATCTAAATTTTGAATGTTTTTTCTGGATTATTATATAATTTTGCAGTTGAAGCTGGTCTGTCAGGGGTAAAGTATATGGAAGAGATTCTGTATGTACAGTCATTTATGCAGTTGCATGATAAGGGGTCTGAACAATCAGGAACTAAGTTGAAGATGCCAGATGGTGTGTGAGGATAGCAGGATACCAGAAGAAAAGGTTAAAGCGACATTGCCAGCACTGTTTTGTTCAGCTGGCCCCAGGCAGATCTGCGACTGCAGATCATCTAATTGTTTGTTCAAGGACACTAACCCTAAGATGGGGTGAAAAAATATCCCCCAAAACCTATCTGGGCTGTAGAAAAATGGGCAAAGAGAACTTGGCCTCTGCCCTGCTATTCATCCCCTTTTGCCCATGGAGGATAGAGGCTGCTGGTCACAAAGGATGTGGCAGTAGGTTCCAGTACTGTTAATTTATGACTTGGGGCAGGAATAGTCTCCTTTTTTAAGATCTGACAGGACACCCCATTTGGACAGGGGATATCCATCAATGGGGCAAAGCAATTCTTGCTATAACAGTATCCCATCAAAGCAAAAAACAAAAAGAAGAAGAAACAAAATATACTTGGAAAAAAAGCTCAAATTCACTAATTCTAATCTTTTCATTTTTTTTCCATCACCACTGTTGTCCTTATCCAGATTATGTCTACAACCAGAATTACTGTACTATTTCCACAGCTAGTTAACTTGACTCTTATCAGACTTCAGTCTGATCTCGTACTGCAGTTTGAGTGCTGTCTTTAGAACACATCACATCCACTCCCTTGCTTAAAACTCAGTAGGTTGCTTTTGATAAAGGCTAACCCAAATGAGGGCAATCTCTTCACTTTCTCTTATATACCTCTTCCTTGAAGTATCTGTACTTTAACTGCACAGACTTTTCTGTGCTACTCTTATACCCCTCTACAGGTTCTCTGCACATGCTGATCATCTTATCTGAAACTGTTTTTCTTCTCCTTAGTCTTATTTCATTTATTTCTTTTGCAGGGAAATTGTTCTTGGTTTTCATTTACCCCTTTTATAATTTCTCATACCATCATTTCTTTGCAGTGTGTGCAATACTTTGTGTGTGTGTGTCTATATGAAAGATTTTATATCCCTTCCACCTGGCTTTAAATTCTTAGTCATCATCATATCCTCAGTACCTATTTTGTTGAATTAGTCTTAATATCTCTTGGGAATTTGATGATGTATTTCCAAGGATCTGTAACTACCTGAAACTATATGTAAATTTGTTGTTTCTATGGGAAAAAGAATCCAAAGGTTTTATCAAATGTTGAAAGGCTTATAAATCTCTTATCTTGGATATACTAGTAATCATAGCTGTGATTTGTTTTTTAGGAATCCTTGTTTCATAATTTTTAATCTATTTTTTTCTTTTAAAAAGTTATGTGACAGACTAATTTTATAATACATTAAATTTCCCAAGTGTCTTTTATGTAAATTAAAGCCTACCTGCAAAGGCACTAATTATATTTTAACTTCTAGTGTCAACTACTCTTAATAATTCTATTGTTATAAAAAATTTCAAGGACAAAATTGAATTTATAATTCACTCCAGATTCTTAAAATACATATATTCTGGAAAAGTAAAAATTTACTTTTACCTTTTTATATCACTTTGTAGCATCACTTTGTACTGTATAATATAATTATTTATTGAATGTTTTGTCTTCCTCAGTACTTTATATGGATTTCAAAAAGAGAATATTTGGGGATGTGGTTGTAGCTCAGTGGTAAAGCATTTGCCTAGCATGTGTGAGGCACTGGGTTCGATTTTCAGCACCACATATAAATAAATAAAATAAAGGTCCATGGATAACTAAAAAATATATTTAAAAAAAAGAATATTTAACTGTTTTGTTATACCAACTTCCCTAACATCTAGTATAGGACTAATCTACAGGTAATATATGTTGGAAAAATTAAAATACGTCAGCACAATTAATATCGACTTAATGTTCAAATGAGGGGAAAATACTCTAAATGTTGACTTTTTTTCCCCCCTTAAGAACTAGAGAAGGAAGGATGCACAATCAAAAACAACAGTGCTATAGCATTTAATAAGTAAAGAATTTGCAAGCTAGATGGGATTAATTCTATTCATCTGTTTCTTTGGCCCATCTCAGAATTAGGCAGTGAAATGATTTGGTGTAGTATTTTAATTTCATAGGAGTATCACTGGCCTTTGTAGAAAACTGTCATTATTTTATTCTTTGATAGAAAATTACCAATATACTCACTAGAAAATTCCTTGCCATTTCTTATAGTAATTTTACTTTTATTAATGATTTTATTTGCTGTGATTTAAATTGCCTGAGGTCAACTGTACACCAGAAAATATTAAATGTAAAATTCGTGAAATAAATACTTTCTAAATTTTAAAAAGTTGCAAACTGTTATGAGTAGAGTGATGAAATTTTGTGCTGAATTGCCTAGGCTACATACTACCCCATGTGGCCCTTTTGGTCATTAGATTGTTACAGTTTCACACTGGGTGTTTTCAAATAACCCTTGTTTTACTAAATAGTAGCCATAAAGTTCAACATTTTTACATGTTGTTATAATTGTTCTACTTTATTATTAGTTATTTTCATATTCTCTTACTGGGTCTGATTTATAAATCAAAATGAATACAGACTTATCATAGGTAGCTACATGTAGAAGAAATATTGTCCACAGTTTCACAAATCCTCTGCAGGTCTTGGAACATATACCCCTTTAATGTGAGTGGAGGCATATGAACTTAGAAACTAAAATGACAAAAAAGAAAATGATGTTTGTGAAAGATAAGAATTTAAAGAACCCTTTTTATGTTTTTCTAAAGTTACAAAACTCGTATGTTGTAATTGGATACATAGCACTTTTAAAAAATTTATTCTGAAATAGTAAATGAGAGTCTATCCATAAGAAGAGAATCAGATTGTGCTTGATTGTTAAATAATTCTGGTAAATTTGGCTAGGTGGCAGTACATGCTCAATAATGGTTAAGTTACAATTACTAAGTTTAGTTTTATATATATATATATATGGTTACTTATCAGAAATAAAAAGTATAATTCAACAATGTTATCAGTCCAAATGGCCAGATTAAAATCCTCTTCCTAAAACTATAATAAATTGTGTTAAATATGAAATACTTTAAACATGAAAAATATTAAAATAAATGCCCTTATAATCCAATTGCTGAATTTAGTAGTTATTAGTATTAAGCTGTCTTAATGTTTAATTCCACTCACCTTTTATACTTGAGAAATAATTATTATTCTTTTGGTGTATGTTTTAATCTATACATTTTATAATTTTGTAACAGTTATCTGTACTTAGTATACAGTACGGTGTACTTTCAAACTTTATGTGATAATTGTCCTACATAAATGTGGTATCATGTACATCATTCTGTAAGTTTCTTTTTTCACAAAACACATTATTTTTAAAGTTTATACATGACAATACATGCAGATTTCTAGCATTAACTTAAAATACTATTTTGCTGTATGCTTTTATGTAATATTTTATCTCTTAGGGCAACATTTTTAAGAATATTACAGTGAAAAATCCTGCTAACCTTTTCCTATAGTTGGATGTATGTCTTCTAGATAGATTAATAGAAGTAGGATTTTTGCTAAGTATTGCCAAATTTTCCATTAGGTGGAAAATATAGTTTGCATTTCTACCAGCAATGCATGACAGTGACTATTTCCTCACAGCCTCATAAACAATATGCGTTGCCATTAAAAAAAAAAAAAAAATTGCCAGTCTGATACATGAGTAATGGGTAACCAGAAGTTTTAATGCATTCTAATACACATAGCTATAATCAGATTTTCCTAACTAACATGAGTTTTTGTTACAGGTTAACCAAATACATAATGTAGTTAGTACATCACCAGTAGTAGCTTACCTGTTGATTGGCTAGCAAATGGCAAGCCGAGAGACAGTGCAAAGGACTTAAATTTGCATATGGACCAATCTGCTGACAACTTCATATGTTAGAAACTCAGTATCATTGTCACTCCAAAATTAACACTCATTCTCTCAAAAGCATATTTACAGTAAACTTAAGCTTATGAGACTCTGTAAATGAGAAAGCTAATTTATTTTTAAAAAATATCTAATGAAAATAGTAATACATTGTAAAACATTATTTTCCTGACTACAGAACATCATCAGCTGGATGTGCTTGTTGAAGTGTAGAACTACACTACAGAAGGGGGTTTTGGTGCATGATTAAGCCATGATGCAACTATTCTACTAACTGAGTTACTACATGACATATTGGATTTTTTTAAGCCTCATAACTAGAGAATTCTTTGGAATTTCCTTGAGTTCGGCATTGCCATGTTTTGACTCTTCATAGTTCCTTTTCTTGCATTTCAATTCACTTTTTATTTTTGCTTTTAGTATCAGGGATTGAACTCATAGGTTCAGAGCTACATCCCCAGACTTTTATTTTATTTTATGTATTTTTTAATGATACAGAATCTCCCTAAATTGCTGAGGCAGACCTCAAACTTTGGATCTTAAGCCTAATGCGTCAGCTTCCCAAATCACTGGGATCACAGGCAAGCACCACCATGCCCAACTTTGAATTGACTTTTTAAATTAAAAAGTCAATTAATTAAGTAAAAATTAATTAAGTTTTTAATTCTAATTTGTTATATATGACAGAGGAATGCATTACAATTCATATTACAGTTCATATTAGAGCATAATTTTTCATATCTCTGGTTGTTTTTACAAAGTATATTCACACCATTTGTGTCTTCATACATGTACTTTGGATAATGATGTCCATCTCATCCCACCATCATTTCTAACCCCATGCCCCCTGCATTCCCCCAAACTTCTTAGCCCTATCTAGAGTTTGTTTATTCCTCTCATGCTCCTCCTCCCTACCCCACTATGAATCAGCCTTCTAATATCAGAGAAAACATTTGGCATTTGGGTTTTTGGAATTGGCTAAGGTCTCTTACTATTATCTTATCCAACTCCATCCATTTACCTGCAAATGCCATGATTATATTCTCTTTTTTTGCTCAGTAATATTCCATTGTGTACATATACCACATTTTTTTAATCCATTAATCTACTTAAGGGCATCTAGGTTGGTTCCATTATTTAGCTATTGTGAATTGTTCTGCTATAAACATTGATGTCATGATTGTGTCCCTGTAGTATGCTGTTTTTAAGTCTTTGGGGTATAGAATAAGGAGAGGGATAGCTGGATCAAACCGTGGTTCCATTTCCGGTTTTCCAACGAATCTCCATATTGCTTTCCATATTGGCTGCACCAATTTACAGTCCCACCAGCAATGTATGAGTGTGCCTTTTCCCCCACATCCTCGCCAACACTTATTGTTTATATTCTTAATAGCTGCCATTCTGAATGGAGTGAAATGAAATCTTAGAGTAGTTTTGATTTGCATTTCTCTAATTGCTAGAGATGATGAACATTTTTTTGCTATATTTGTTAATTGACTGTATATTATCTTCTGAGAAGTGTCTGCTCAGGTCCCTGGCCTATTTATTGATTGGATTATTTGGGTTTTTGGTGTTTAGCTTTTTAATTTTTTTTTATCTCTAGAGGTTGGTGCTCTATCTGATGTGTGAGGGGTAAAAATTTGCTCCCAAGTTGTATGCGCTGTGTTCACCTCACTGATTGTTTCATTTTCTGAGAGGAAACTTTTGAGTTTGAATCCATCCCATTTATTGATTCTTGATTTTAATTCTTGCAGCAGAGGAGTCTTTTTAAGGAACTTGGGGCCTAATCCCACATGATGGAGATTGGGGCCTACTTTTTCTTCTATTACACGCAGATTTTCTGGTTTAATTCCTAGGTCCTTGATCCACTTTGAGTTGAATTTTGTGCATGGTGAGAGATAGGGGTTTAATTTCATTGTGTTGCATATGGATTTACAGTTTTCCCAGCGCCATTTGTTGAAGATGCTGTCTTTTTTCCAATGTATATTTTTGGTTCCTTTATCTAGTATAAGATGATTGTAATTATGTGGGTTAATCTCTGTGTCCTCTTTTCTGTACCATTGGTCTACCAGTTTGTTTTGATGCCAATACTACGCTTTTTTTGATATTGCTGTGTAGTATAGTTTAAGGTCTGCTATACTGAGATGCCATCTGCTTCACTCTCCTTGCTAAGGATTGCTTTAGCTGTTCTCGGTCTCTTATTTTTCCAGATGAATTTTATGATTGCTTTTTCTATTTCTATGAGGAATGTCATTGGGATTTTGAGTGGACTTTCATTAAATTTGTATAGTGCATTAAATTTGTATAGTGCTGTAGTATGGTCATTTTGACAATATTAATTCTCCCTATGTAAGAGCAAGGTAAATCTTTCCATCTTCTAAGGTCTTCTTTAATTTCTTTAGGGCTCTGAAAACATTGTATAGGTCTTTCACCTCTTTCATTAAATTGATTCCCAAGTATTTTATTTTATTTATTTATTTATTTATTTATTTTTTGGAGGCTATTGTAGGGTAGTTTTCCTCATTTCCCTGTCAGAGGATTTGTCACTGATATACAGAAATGCCTTTGATTTATGGTGTTGATTTTATATCCTGCTAATTTGCTGAATTCATTTACTAGTTATAGAAGTTTTCTGGTGGCACTTTTTGGGTCTTCTAGGTATAGAATCATATCATCTACAAATAGTGCCAATTTGAGTTCTTTCCTATCTGTGTCCCTTTAATTTCTTTTGTCTAATTGCTCTCGGCAATGTTTCAAGAACTATGTTAAATAGAAGTGGTAAAAGAGGGCATTCCTGTCTTGTTCCAGTTTTTAGAAGGAGTGCCTTCAATTTTTCTCCATTTAAAATGGGAATGTTGGCCTGGGGCTTAGCACAGATAGCCTTTATTTACTATGTTGAAATATGTTTCTGTTATCCCTAATCTTTCTAGTGTTTTGAATATGAAGGGGTACTTTATTTGGTTGAATGCTTTTTAATGATCATATGATTCTTATCTTTGAGTTTATTGATGTGATGAATTACATTTATTGATTTCCATGTGTTGAACCAACCTTGCATCCCTGGGATGAATACTACTTGATAATGGTACACTATCTTTTTGATAATGTTTTATATTTGATTTGCCAGAATTTTACTGAGAATGTTCTTTAGAGATATGGATCTTCTTCCAGCATCTTTTAGCTTTCAGGGTCTGAAGTTTTCATTCTTTGAAGTATCTTTGCCAGGTTTTGGAATCATGGTGATATTGGCCTCATGGTATGGATTTGGAAGTGCTCCCTCTTTTTTCTATTTCCTGAAATTAAATTGAAGAGTATTGGTGTTAGTTCTTCTTTAAAGGTCTTGTAGAACTTGGCTGTGTATCCATCCAGTCCTGGGCTTTTCTTGGTTGGCAGGCTTCGGATGGTGGTTTCTATATCATCACTTGATATTGGTCTGTTTAAATTGTGTATATCATACTGATTCAGTTTGGGAAATCATATGACTTAAGAAATTTGTCAGTGCCTTCAATATTTTCTATTTTATTGGAGTACAAGTTTTCAGAATTATTTCTGATTATCTTCTGTATTTCTGAAGTGTCTGTCATGATATTACCTTTTTCATCACATGTTAGTAATTTGAGTTTTATCTCTCCTTATCTTCGTTAGCGTAGGTAAGGATCTGTCAAGTTTATTTATTGTTTTCAAAGAACCAACTTTTTGTCCTTTTTTTCATTTGTTTCAATTTCATTGATTTTTAGCTCCAATTTTAATTATTTTCTGCCTTTTGATGTTGATTTTTTTTTTTCTTTTTCTAGGACTTTGAGATGTAATGTTAAGTAACTTTTTCTTCTTTTAAGGAATGAACTCCATGCAATGAACTCTCCTGTTAGTACTACCTTCATAGTGTCCCAGAGATTTCAATATGTTGTATCTGTGTTCTCATTCACCTCTAAAAATTTTTAAATCTCCTCCTGGATGTCTTTTGCAACTCATTGTTCATTTAGTAGCATATTATTTAGTCTGCAGGTGTTGAGTAGCTTTTATTTTTTTATTTATCGTTGATTTCTAATTTTATTCCATTATGATCTGTTAAAATGCAGGGTAGTATCTCTACATTTTTATATTTGCTAAGAGTTCTTTGTGGCATATGGTCTATTTTAGAGAAGAATCCATGTGCTGCTGAGAAGAAAACATATTTTCTTGTTGAAGGATGAAATATTCTATCTATGTCATTGAAGTCTAAGTTATTGATTGTATTGTTTAGTCCTGTAGTTTCTTTGTTCAGCTTTTGTTTGGAAGATCCATCCAGTGGTGAGAGAGGTGTGTTAAAGTCACCCAAGAATATTGTGTTGTGGTCAATTTGACTGTTGAACTTGTAGAATTTGTTTGATGAACATAGATGCTCCATTATTTGGGGCATAAATATTTATAATTGTTATGTCTTGTTGGTGTATGGTTCCCTTGAGCAGTATGAAATATCCTTCTTTATCCCTTTTGATTAACTTTAGCTTGAAGTCTACTTTATTTCATATGAGGATGAAAACCCCTGTTTGCTTCCACACAGCATGTGAGTGTTATGATTTTTCCCAGCCTTTCACCTTCAGTCAGTGGATGTGTTTTCCTATCACATGAGTCTCCTGGAGGCAGCATATTGTTGGTTCTTTTTTTTTTAATCTAGTGTGCTATGTCTTTTGATTGGTGAGTTTAAGCCATTGACATTCAAGGTTATTATTGAGACATGATTTGTATTCCCCACTGTTTTTGTTTACTCTTGTTATTTAACTTGACTTGGTTTCTCCTTTGATTATTATTATTATTTTTTAAGTATAATACCTTCCTCTGCTGATTTTCATTGTTGTTTTTCGTTTCCTCTTCATGGGATATTTTGCCAAGGGTATTTTGTAGTGCTGGTTTTCTAGCTGTAAATTCTTTTAATTTTTGTTTATCATGGAAGGTTTTTATTTCATCATCAAATCTAAAGCTTAATTTTGCTGGATGAAGATTGTTGGTTGGCATCCATTTTCTTTCAGAGCTTGATAGATGTTGCTCCAGGATCTTCTGGCTTTCAGGGTCTGGGTTAAAAGATCTGCAGTTACCCTAATTGGTTTCCCCCTGTATGTAATCTGATTCTTTTTTCTTGTGGCTTTTAATATTCTCTCTTTATTCTTTATTGGGCATTTTCATTATAATGTGCCTCAGTGTGAATCTGTTGGGATTTTGTACATTTGGTGTCCTGTAAAGGTGCTTGAATTTGGTTTTCCAATTCATTCTTTATGTTTGGAAAGTTTTCTGATATTTTTTCTTTGAATAGACTGTTCATTCTTTTGGTTTGGAACTCTATGCCTTTCCTCTAGCCCAGTAACTCTTAAATGTGGTCTTTTTATGCTATCCCATATTTCTTGAATGTTCTGCTCATGGTTTTTTTACCGTTTTCACTGTGTGGTCTACATTCTTTTCAAGATTATATATTTTGTCTTCATTATATCCTGTCTTCTGGGTGGTCTACTCTATTGGTGATGCCTTCAATTGTTTCTTTCATTTCAAGGATTTTTATTTTTTGTTTGTTTGTTTAAGAACCTCTATCTCCCTACTGAAGTAATCTTTTGCTTCTTGTATTTGTTTATGATGCTCTTTGTTGAAATGATTTTTTGCTACCTGTATTTGCTCTCTTATATCATCCTTTAATTCACAGAACATTTTAATCATGTACATCCTGAACTCCTCTATCATCTCTTCTGCTGTGATAACCATGGATTCTAATAATGTGGTATCTTGATTTGTTTGGGGCACTTTCTTCACTTGTCTTTTCATGTTGCTCATATGTCTTTCCTTCTAGTGCTGTGGATCCAAGGCATCATTTTTACCCTATAGGCTTATAGTGCTCCTGTAGGGTTCCAATACCTCTCTTTTGTGGGGAAGGACAATGTTAACAGATCCAATATAAACAATTACCACCTATAAACAATTAATTGCTATTTAGACATTTACAATTTGGTCACAGTGTACAGAAATGTTGAATTTGATTATTATCTATAATATAATCAGTAGGTTTGTAAAAGGGTTTACAGTTTCTGAAGGTGGACAATAACTGGGGGTGAGGTGTAGGATGATATGCTGAGGAGGCAGGATGTGAGATATAGAGTTAGTATATCTTAGGAAGTGTGAAAGAGAAATCTAATGAAGAGAGTTAGTAGCAGGAGAATAGACAGGATGTAATTTTGGGTAGACAAGTATGTTGGAAGACAGTAGAGTAAATAAAACAAACACATATATGTAATAAGAAATAAAAGATGTTAAAATAGTAAAAATTAGAGGGAAAATGAAAGAAGAGGAAAAAAAAAAACAGCATATACAACACAACTATAATATGCTATTCAGATGTCCCAGTCCTCAAATCCTAATTCATGCAAAGTACTTGGTTTCACCTATGTTGGAGATGTGATGGCGGGAAAATAGAGGGGAGAAGAAAAAGAGAAGGAAAAAAAATCTCAAAGGAAGAAACCAGGATTGTTACTGTTTGCATTGGAAATCAGTATCTGTCCTGCTTCCCTTCTCATCCAATAGGTGTGTTGTCTGTTGTTATCTGGTATCTCCACCCTCAAGGATGGTAAAGGTAACCAGGGTGGGAAGGTTAGTCCTGGTGCAGGGCACCTGGAAGTAAGGTGTAGCACCTGCGAGTCCCTGTAGGGAGACTGCACCTCAAGTGTCACTTTTTGGGTCCGCTCATATGACTTGAGTGCCCAGTCTTATCTCCCTATCTTGCCTGAATATTTCCCAGTTCCTGATATCTCTGTTACCTCCAAACTGTTGCACTCTCTCCCTCTCCCTTACTAGTTCCCAATTAAGGGACCTCTCTCACCTGGGCTCTCGTGGGCGGCACCCTGGTAGCACTATGCACCTGTCCCACCGAGAGCTGTTTTGTTTTGGGCAGTCACTGTGCTGGGTCTCTAGGAAGAGGAGGATTTGGAAACCTGGCCAGCTGGAGTTCCAATCTGGGAGCTGCCCCTACCAGAGATGGCGAGGAAGGTGACCAAAGATAGAGGTGAGCCATTTCCAGCGCCAGGGTATCAGTTTGGGTGTGGGGAGTCAGCTGATGGCATTGTCCAATGTGTTCAGAGATGAGCTTTGTTGTGTGCAGTGTTACTGCTTTGGGCTGTCTTCAGAGCTTGTAGGATGTCCCCAGGTGCAGGCAGACTACTACCGTACTATAGGGGAATATGGCAGGAGCTGCCGAATTACAAGATGGAGGCAACCAGAGGAGCCCCACGTTTGTAGATGGGGGTTCACAGGGGAGTGGCAGCGTTCCTGTGGGTGGGTAGGGACTGTGTGTCCTGTGAGGGAGTGGAGCAGCCTCTGGGAGTTCTGTGCAGGTGCTGATGCAGTGATCCTGCTAAGGCCCTTGCCAGCCCTACGTGGGCTAATAGTCGGGAGCTGGGCTTCGGAGCCTGGGTCGTGCTCTAATGCCGAGGCCTGGAGCCCTGCATGGGGGCACAGCACTGGTGATTTCTGCGCCAGAGCAGCTGTGTAGGGGTCCTCTATCTCAGAGCAGCAGTATTCCCACTAGTTGAGATCCAGGTCATGGAGCGACTGCCTCCCTCTGGCCCGCCATCTTGGATTAATTGACTTTTTATTCTGCTCATGTGGTCATTTCCCAGCAGGCATATTAAAGTTTCCACTTTGTTTATGATCATATTTTTGTACTGTTTAACCAAAAATTGATCCAGGCTACCCTAATTTTAGGTTTTACCAGATTAGCTCTGAGGGCATCTATATGCGTAAGTTCCAAGTGCTATATCACCATTAGCAATGTACATTCTGTAATGTAAGTTTTAAGTAATTTTCTTCTGAGCTGATAGATTATCTAAAGTGCATGCTCTTGTTGTTGGACATTCCTCAGTGCAATTTATCAGTCTTGGTGATAGCCTACAGATTTTTTTCTTCTTTGTCTCTCTCTAAACACTTACCTTTCATTTTTCTTTGATTTTGTTTTTTTTCTTTACAGCATATTTCATTTCCATCACTATGTCTCTATTTTCTCCTTGCTCATTTTATTCCTTTTTCCTTTCCAAACAACACCGTAATTTTTTCATCATTCTAACAGATACCTCTGCTTGCTTTTGGCCAGAGAATTTGCCAAGTGTGCTGCTCTTAAGCAGTGTACTGGCCTTCTGGCACGGTTGGGTATTCTAGGCGTGCCTGCTGACTTCTGGGTTCTGTCAACCAACTTCATAGTTCCTAGGTGATAAATAAGTTGGCAAGCTTTAAAAGCCTAACTCAAAAGGCCGTTACTCATCAGTTTTGCTAAAGTAAAGCTGCATTTGGAGTGGGCACTTGTAAAAGAAATAAAACTTTGATTCCGTTTTTATATAAAGTAAATATACTTATTTCTTATACACTAAACTTTGCAAATTTCTCTACAAGAATACAAGTACTGAGAAAGTGAGGTTAGGAAACTTTTTTTTTTTTTTTTGTGATGTATTGGCATGAAACTACATATATTAAGCATTCTCATTGCTTTTAGAATTTCCTTATCTAGAAATGACAAACATAGTACTTCTTAAATTGGAATTTTAAAATTGGAGACTAGCTTTCCCATGACTGGAATGTAACCAAGGATCAACTCTGCAACTGCAGTTTTCAGAGTTTGGTTAACAGTAGTTAGTAAACGACATATCATCATCTTAACCACCTCCAAAATTCAGCAGTTAGAAACATTTTTTACTATGTTTTAACACATAACTATCACTTATTAATTTATTTTATAGATGACATTTTTTAAAAAGAATATTAAAAACTCTTGTAGTTCACCTTAGGAAATGCAGCATTTCTTTGATTCATTTAAACCTTGTCTAAAATGCTTTTCATTTATGTAAAATGTGATTTTTTTTAACTAAATAGATCTAACGTTGAAAAAACATTTCCCGCATATATTTAAGGGAAAGCAAGTCTGATTAACAGTGTGTTCTTTTAATATATTATGTATTTGAAACAGTAAATGACAGATGAGTATTTTATTTAACAAATATTATTGAACATACATTATATGCCATACGCTATTTTAAGTATTAAGATGCATTGTTGAATTAAACCAGATACTTGACTTTCATGGAATATATAATCTGAGAGGTGAAGACACATTCAACATAATAAGATTAAAAGAAAAATATTAAGGGTCATGGTAAGTTCTAGGGGTCTGGGTATTCCTAAGTTCTGTTATGGGGAATTTTTTACCCTCTCAGGGGAGCCAGAAAAGTGCCCTCAAAAATGACATGTTAGGACAGATCATGATAAACAGATGTTAAACTAATCTAGAAAGAGATCTTTCCTCCTCTTGAGGAAAGGGTAGATGTAAAAGCTTTGTGGTAATGTGAGCATGATGTGGACAAGGAACTAAAAGAATACCCTTATGTCCATGCTAAGATCAATTGGAAACTACTGAAGAGAGTTTCAAGTGTGACATATCTATGTTAATTAATTTTATTCTGACTACATTATGTATAAGTGACCGGAGAAGGGCAAGAATTGGTGTACAGTAACTCAGATAAGATTGCCAAGAGGCCAAATATGGAAAAAAACCAAAAAGGTGGTACAATTTGGAAGATCATTAGGAGATAAAATAAATAGGACTTAATTGTAGATTCTTTGTGCAGAGTTTGGGAAGGATACCTATAATGAACCTTAGGTTTATCATTAAAAGGGTTTCCTGGCTGGGCTCCATGGTACATGCCTATAATCCCAGCAGCTTGAAAGGCTAAGGCAGGAGGATCATGAGTTCAAAGCCATCCTCAGTAAAAGGGAGTAACTCAGTGAGACCCTGTCTCTAAATAAAATACAAAATAGGGCTAGGGATATGGCTCAGTGGTTGAGCGCCCCTGAGTTCAATCCCTGGTACCAAAAAAAAAAAAAAAAAGCAGGGGAGATTTCTATCTCTGAAATAATGAAAGACCATGAACGGATCCAGTTAAGGATAAAGACATGGGCTTCATTGTGAATTTCAGCTGATTTGGGAATGCTCAAAAAAGAAGTGTCAAGCAAGCCAGTTGCACATTTGGGTTTGGAGCTAAATGGGGAGATTATATCTGAAGGTAAAAATTTTGGCATCACCTTTGTAGCAAATTAAACCAATATTCAGATGTAGAATCACATGTTAATGGCATGAAAAAAAAAAAGGAATTGGTCTAGAACTGTCCCTTGAAGTTATTAACATTTCATAGTTGGGTAGAACTGGTTAAGTCTTCAAAGAAGACCAAGGTGGTATGGCTAGACAGGAAGGAGGAAAACCAGAAGAGATTTCTGTCATGGAAACCAAGAGGAGAATATTCCAAAGAAGGAGGAAGTGGCCAAGAATATCAAATACTTTTGAGATTTCAAGAGAAATGGAGTCTAAAAAATCCCTGTTGGATTTTAGGATTTTTGCAAGTGTCCTAAACGGACTGAGGAGAATAAATATCATACTGAACTTGTGTGGCTTTCAGAAATGGAATTGGTGAGTTTGGACATTTCCTAGAAGCTTAACTCTACTAGCAATTAGAGAAAGGGTGGTCCTGGTGAACTAGGCACTGAGAAGTCTTTGTCTTATTAAAGGGGCAGTCCTTCAGTAGTTCTTTTTTGATGAAAATGATGCAGTCAACTTTAAAAAACAAAAACAAAAAAACATTAGAATACAAATCCACTGAGAGGAGAAGAATGGCAGTGCTAGAGTAGATCAATAATCCCTAGAATAAAGGTTCTAGGAGGACAGAAGAGGATAGTCTCCAGAAGTAGTTAAAAGTTTAACCTCACATATGTTTTGGGCTTATATTGTAACTTGACTAATAAAGGAGAGTGGTAATATAAGTAAGTGCTTATTCATAGTAATAGAAAGATGATGATTTCCAAATGATGTTTATTTTCTCTGAACTTGAAAGAGGAGAGCAAAGAGACCAGAGGTTTTAGGAGAGAGGTTTAAAACAGAAAATATTTAAAATAGTTTTATAGTGAACTGACCAGAAAAAAAAAATTCAATGAGATAAGTAGGAAAGATAAAGGTCAATTTGAGGTTAGTTATGATAAATTTGTGGTAGATAGAATGGTGCATGTGAGGTCATGAAGAACTCAGAATGTTGTTTTCATTCAAGATTTATTTGCCAGGGAAACAAAAGTTTAAGGTATTGGCAAATGTATGTAGATCATTTACCTAGATTGGATAATAAAGCAGAAAAATTAAAAAGGATTAATCATTGAAAAGAAAGTTTAAGGGTTTGTGAACCAGTGGTCCTAATAAATTCAAGATGGTTCTGGTAGGTGGAGTTGAACAAGCGAAGTAATAGCAAAAGTTCTGATCACATTGTGACCTGAATTAGTGATTCTAGAAGTGGCCATGGAAGTAGGTGGCTGAGGTGGAATAGATTAGGTCATGAGAAAAGGAAAGGTCAAAAAATGAGGATGTGATACTGATAGGAAAAATATCTGGTATGTTACCTGGAATAATGGCAAAACAGTATGGAAAGAAGTTGTGAGTTGGTTACAGTTATCTTCAAAGATAAGGAATGGGGCCAAAGGTGGGGTGATATTAATTGGAAGACTAAGAGAAGGTGTCATAGCTAGATTCAAGTGCCTTGAAAAAACAGGGTGATGTTGATCTTGTTATTTTTGTAAGAAGAATTTGAAGAGTTGAATATTTTAGACAGTCTTGCAAGGGGTAGAAAACAATATTTAAATATTATATTGCAAGGTTTCTGCCTAATGGGAACTTATAGTCTAGAAAAAAGACATCTGTCTGAGCAAATATTGACAGTACAGTGAGATGGATGATTTAATAACAGAACCTATAAAGTATACAAGGACTGTAGGGATGGGGACGTTATCGCTTAACTAAAGAAGTTATTAAAGGAATCACAGCAAAGACTATACTGGAATTGAATTTTATGTAGTTCTAAAATTAAAGAAGGGAAGACCATTTCAGGAGAAATTATAAGATGTGTGGATGTGTGACTCACTCTCTCTCTCTCTCTCTCTTTTTTTTTTTTTTTTTTTTGTATTAGGGGATTGAACCAGGGGCGCTTAACTGAACTGCATCCCCCTTTTCTTTTTTATTTTGAGACAGGGTCTTGCTAAGGATCTCACTAAGATGTTGAGGCTGCCTTTGAACTCCCAGTTTTCTTGCTGCTCAGCCTCCTGAGCTGCTGGGATTACAGGCATATGCCACCCCCCCTGGATAGATGTGACTCTTAAACTCAGTAATAACATGCTACTATACTGAATATTGTACTATTATAAAACGTTCCTCATGACTAGAATATTTCATGTCTTTGAACTATCATTCTGTTATCATTCTCTATTGGGATGACTTAAAGTATGTATCTCTATGTGTATGTATGTGCCTACTCAAAACATACCTTTGTGTTTAGGGGATTTCTTTTAGAATTATGCTTGAAATAATGTATTACTAAAGAATAAGAACAAAAGATACCTTCTAAATATTAAAATAAAATTATTTTCATGTTTGCTTTTGCTAATTCAAAGTTATTAAATCAGTTTCCTACCATTAATTTTTTTTATGTATTACATATTTAAAATTTATTTTTATTGGATCATTATAATTATACCCAGTAGTGGGATTCATTATGCCATATTTGTACATACACATAATTTGATCAGCCTTGTCCCCTGATAGTTTCCCTTTCCTTCTCCTATTTCCTCTCCCTGATCTGCTTAGTCTACTAATCTCCCTTCTATTTTTATTCTTATTATCATGATTTTAATTAGTGCATTATAATTATATCTATATAAATGGAATTCATGGCAATATTTTTATACATGGACAGTTCATAATTTAGTAGATTTCATTTCTCAGTATTATCCCGTGTAATTCTCCTCCCTCCTTCTTAATACCTTTACTCTTTTGGTCTTCCTTCTGCTTTTATGAGATCCCTTTTTTTTTGTTGTTCTTTCTTTTTATGAGAGAAAATACTCAACCCTTCACTTTCTAAGTCTGGCTTATTTCACATAGTGATTTTCTCTAGTTTTGCTTTAAACCACAAGAATATAAAGATCATTAATATGACAGTCTCTGATCTCAGAGAACTCATGATCTATTATGTTCCAAGCCCTAGAAGATATAAGTGTGATATTAAAATTGTAATTTCTGAGAATATTCTGCCTTCTTAAAAATTCATACTTTGTGTTCTCTTAAGCCCTCACACACATTTTTAGACTATTTATTCCTTCACTATTTATGGAAGAAATGTGAATTAATCAAACTTTGAATATAGTTAGATAAAAATTTGGTTAAAGTGGTGAAGTTTATAGTATTAAGATTTAAAGTATGTTTGTTCCAGATTAAGGGTCTTTTTAATTTTTTTACTTTATTTCTCAAAGGTTGTGAAGATGAGAAAAGAAGTGAAGAGAATCCGAGTTTTGGTTATCCGAAAACTTGTCAGGAGTGTTGGCAGACTGAAATCAAAAAAGTTAGTCATTTGAAATGATGATCTTATGCCTAATAAAATGTCAAAATTTGTTTTTATTTGATGTTTACAAACTTGAGGGTGAAACCTAGAGAAATAATTCAATATCTTACTCATTTATCACTGTTTTATTTGTAGAGATATGACTGAGATAGAATGTGTTGTGTCAGCATGTCCTTCTGTGGTTTGGACCATATTTGCTTAAGACATAGGATGAATTCTTCTGATTTTTTTTTAATTCTCCTTTTAGACATCAGAATGGAATTCTTTAGAGTTATTATGTGTTTTATGTTATTAGAAGTCATTTTAAGAAGTTGAAAAAGTTTTAAAAATCTAGAAATACTGTAAAGTAGTTATGAAGATTGTATATCACTTTTTTCTTGAATGTTAAGTAATTTGGAATCTTTTGTTCCTCTTGGAAGTATTTATTATCTTACCTGTTATACCATGTAATTTTTTTAAAAAAGAGACTATTTTGTATTTTCTATATCACTAATGTTACAAAGTATTTTATGGGCAAACATTAATGTAACACAAGGACAATGCTTCTTTTGCCTGTTTTAAATACTTTAGTTTATTTATAATATTCGGGTATATGTTGGGAGAAAGAAGAGGTAGTAGAATAGAAGATAGAGTGTTTGTCATTTAGAGATTTAATATGCTTTTCTTAAAGAAATTAAAATACTTTCCATTATGGTACATCATGAAAATTTATACTTCCTCTGGTTACAAGTTATATTTTTTGCAGGGGTACTGAAGATGCACTATTAAAAAACCAAAGACGGGCACAGCGATTACTCGAAGAAATCCATGCCATGAAGGTAAGGACTTGTGGGTATAGGTGTGTTTCTGTGTCTCCTATCAACCTACATTTTCTATATGTGTAATATTAATTTATTTTAATATTCCTCAGGGCTTATTTATATGGGTCTGTTTGTGAAGCATATAGAACATTTAGAAAATTATATGTTTAATCTTGTGTTTTCCATGTTTTTTTTTTTCTGAATTTTTAAAGTGCTAGATTAATATAAGTCAAAACTACCAGACTAAACTAATGTATGCTTAATAATGTCTCATGAGTGAGGGCTTAATTTTTAGTGTCACTTAAAGCACATAATCTAAATTGAGTTCTAGAATTAAAATGTTCATGGTCTGGGCTGGGGATGTGGCTCAAGTGGTAGCGCGCCCGCCTGGCATGCACGAGGCACTGGGTTCGATCCTCAACACCACATAAAAATAAAATAAAGATCTTGTGTCTACCTAAAAAAAAAAAAACTAAAAAATAAATATTAAAAAAAATTATAAAAAAATGTTCATGGTCTTTGGGAATGTGGATGGTGATATTGGTGGCTGACATCATGCCTTGCCTTTTGCCAACTCAATAAATTTTTTATGTGGTACTGTTAGCATTTAATTCAGTTCTGTAGTAACTTAAAATAAAATTACTGTTAGTCCAACATGATTCATTTTTTTTTTTTTCAGCCAGACTCTTCACCAGCATAATTTTTAGGTCTTCTTCATGCTCTTAATTTATAGAAACTTTCATTTCCCAAATGACATACCATTAAATGTCTGGGAGACTGTTTTATTGCAGAACTTAAAAAACAACATTTGGTACTAGCAATTATCTTAATTACAGGGTAATTTTGTATGTATGTTACTGTTATAATTTGGTATGACTTCCAAGTTTGAGTTAGATAAAAGCAAGAGAATTTTCTAACAGTATTTTAATTGAGCTAGATCATCAAAGCTTCTCACCCTTTCTTCCTTTTAAAAGGATGGTAAAGTGTTACGTAGGATAAAGTTATCCAGTTAATCTGAATTAAAACAGGTTTTGGAAGTACTTTTCAGTGTGAATGTGGTTATTTCTATTATTTACCCCTTATTCCCTATAGGAAATTCATGTAATTCATTTTATATATATTTTTTTCTTTCTCAAAGTAATAATCCCCTTTTATGTAGTCATTTGGGGGCAGGGGGATATTGTATTTGACTTCTAATTATTTGTTTTCACTTTGTGAATCATTCAGCCTTTTTTTTTTTTTTTTTTTTTTGGTACATCTTTTTTTTTTCCATAATACTCCTAAAACAAAAAAATATTTGGAGATTTTAACTTTGAGGATAGTGCTAAGATAGGATGTGATAAAGTAGCTCTGTCTTCCACTTTCTCTTAAACAAGGTGCTACTAAATTATATTGCCTACCTAAGTTTTTCCCTGTAGTATCTTTCATTTTGTAGTCCTAAATTACTCAGTTTTTAATCTACTATATGATTTTATTTTGTGGTGGAAAACAAACAATAAATATTATTAAGTTTATATGCAGAGTGTGAAGAGTTTGAGAACAAAAAGATTTCTCATTAATCATTAGAATACTTCCCTTTTATAACTCTCAATAATTAATTTGATTTAGTTCATTAGAAAGGAAAGTTGTCCTACTTGATCTTTATGTAAAGCTTGTTTTTTGTTATTCTTAAGTTTCATCAGCAGAGGAAAACACACCCATTGTTAAAAGTTCATTTATTTACAAGGCTTTTATGTCACTATCATAGGTTGTTTTTCTATTTTGCCCTCAGATGTAAGACCACTCTGAACTTGTTGACCCTGTAGAAAGCTAAATTCATAGCCAGTATGTTCTTTAAAGACATAAAATGTGTAGTATGTATACTCCATTAGCTTGTGGCAGGGGGTTGGGTGGTCTGGGTTGGCTAATCTAACTTTAGCTTATTTTGTAATGCTCTCTAAACACTGAATTAAATTTAAATATGAAAAGCAGAATAAAAGTAGCACCAGAAAGACTATAGGTTTGCTTTTCTTGTCAAATTTCATTATGAATGGTACATTTAGAAAATTGGTCTTTTCTAAAAGAAGCAAATACATTTAGAATTTTTCTTAATTGAAAGGCACTTCTTAATTTTCTAAGGAAGTATTTTTCTATGTGAATATCACAGAAATAGTCACAAAACATTAAATTCACAGTCTCTATTAAATTTGCCGGAAAACCTCTACTTACTCATTTTTCCAGAGAAATTTTTTTCTTGGCTCATACACGACTAGATTTTTATAGTCTTATTCATGACATACTGTCCTATACTTGCTTTCTATGATAACAGGGTATTTTGTTACAAGATGACATCCTCATGAAGAAAACCCAATATATTTTTAGAAATGGGAGTTTGTTTTTTCTAGCCAAGAAAAAAAATGAATGACCTGATCTTTATGATGCTATAAAATCATAGGTTCTAATTTTATAGACTATCATGTATGAATCCCAAGTCTTTGATGCCTAATATTATGCATACTTTTAACTTTATTACCAACATAAAAACTGACATCTGAAACAGTTTCTTTTTCTCTGGGAGCTAAAGTTAGCTTATCAACACTTACAAATCCCTAAGTTATTTAGTTGAAAAAGTAGATGATGAAATTAAGCCATAAAATGACATTTCAAACAGTGTAAGAAGTCACTTATTCAATAATAAAGGCAATAAGTAGCATTTACGAAGCTTTTATTATGTGTCTAACATGACATTGTGTTTTACATTCTCTGTCTCACGAGTTAGATATCATTATTATACTATTCTTACAGAAAAAGAATCCGAAGCTTAGAAAAAGTAACTCTCCCAGGGTCAAATGGGAGTTAACCACCTTACTGCATCAGTAAGATGGGAATTTCCTGAAAAATATCTACACTCACTCTCCTAAAGATTGGATGAGATAATTTAATGACATGATATGATACCTTCTTTAAAAAAAAAAAAAAAAAGGCCCAAAGATGTGACTTATGTTTCAGATCCTTTAATTCTTCATAACTAAGATTACACAGTTACCTTTATCTGTTTTTTTTTTTTTTTAAGATTCTGAGTCTGTTCCTTCTCCCTATGTTGAGAATTCTTGTACATTGAGAACTTGTGTATTCTTCTGTGAGACTGTTCTGCCTGCTGCCTAACGTCTCTATTTTAAAACTATTTTTCCCTTTGTTTTAATCTTATGCGCTCAGCTTGATTATTAAAACCACCTTTTATACTTCCATTAGCTTTTCAGATCAATCTACTTCATGCTTCTTTTTTGAGGGGGTGTAGTTAGTGGATCACAAATAAGAAAAATACCATAGGTTTTGATTGGTAGAAGTTTTATGTAAAATCATATATTATTTAGATTTTTCTGATATTTCAAGTTATGCATTTTTAAAAATCAGTGATCTTTTTCTTTTTGCTTTCTGTAATTTCACATACTCTGTTTTTGGTGTTTTTTCCCCCACACTGCTTAAAATGAAATTCTTCATAGGGTAAAAGATACATTTTTTTTTAAGTATTTTGTTAATTATATGTATCAATTACCATTTAGTTCACTTACACTACTAAAGTAATCATATTAAAAGTATCATTAATCTTGACTATATTTTGACAGTTTTGTCTTTTATTTGTTAGCCATTTCAAAGAATCCTGTTATTAAATCAGACTTGTTAGTAAAGTTGAATTCTAAATAAGATTTCTAAGAGTTTCAAGGATATAAACAATCAAAAGTTACAAGTGAAGCAAAGAGTGATTGGAGTTATGCATAGCTTGCTACCTGCTTCATGCTAAGTTTGGATTTCTCATCAGTCTGTCTACTTTCATTAACTTTCTAGTACCTTATTGCAGAGCTTTGTTTTTGTAAGCCCAGGTTTTATGGTTGTTTTCAGGATTGGGGGTAGGGGGCAATTAACCATATTATCTGTTAGTCTCTTGTTCTGACATAACAATTTAAAATTTTATATTTAGGAAGATGAAGTTGTTTAAGTAAAAGAAACTTAAGAAAGTGTAGCCAGAGAAGGACAAAGAACCCAAAAGGGTATGGTATTTAGAAAAACAGTGAAGAAACTTTCAGGAAGGGAGTGTTGAATTAGGTGTATTTTCAAAATTAATACTATCATTTTATTCAAAATATTTACTTATTATTAGATTGTGGTGATAAGTTTGTTAGGTAGAAGTTTCTGTATGGTCTGAGTTGCTTTACAGAACTGTGCTTACATAACTAAAGTGCTTTTTATTCTTGCTCATATGTTCTAAGTAGGTCAGGCATGCTTTTCTTCCTTTTAGCCCCCAAATCCTGTTTCTTATCTGTAAAACAATTTAATTAAACCTTAAGTTGTTTCCTGAGTCATGTTTTCTTCCTTCAGGTCTGTAACCTGAAAACTACACACAGTGGTCCAAATATGGAAGAGGTGTAGTATTTTTTTTTTTTTTTTTTTTTTTTGCTTTTCATTTACTTTCTGTACTCTTCAAGCATACCCACATCAGGGCCCTTTCTAGCCACAGGATCTATAACAGTTAGTAGTATGACCCCTAAGTTTCTTTCATAATTATGCCCTTTTTACTTAGATCATTTCCCTCTAATTCTTTATGGAAACTAGTAATAAATAATTTCTTGAAACCTGCTGGTCACTTTAAAGGTCCCAAAAAATACATTCAGCTCAGGATAGTGTTTTCACTGAGAGGTAACAAATAATGTACTTCTCCATGAGGTTAGGTAGTATAGGTTCCAGTAAGAATGTCTCCATCTGCGTGATTATTTAATCTTTTCATTTAGTTCTCCTTATCCCGTCACATTTTCTCTAACTTCCTTTTTCTCCCTTTGTTTGCTTTTGTCTTGATACAGTTACTGATAATCTTTTTTGAGGGACACTTGCTAAGTAGATAACTTAGATTATGGATAATTTGTAAGAATGTACACCATGAAATTTAATGACTGTTGTATTCATGTGAATCAGAATACCTATTATTGAAACAAACGTTGGTGCGTGGACAGGCAGTCTTATTCACCATTTCTGGGCTTTAAAAGGGATGTACCCTTTTTCAGACAGAACAACATATGTTAAAATTATTGACTGAACATTTCCACTTTTACAAATATATACTACAAAATGCTTCTTAATTCAGGTTCTTACTCTTAACTTCCTGCCCCATCTCACCTCTTCAAATCATGTTCTGTACTAAAATCAGTGACTCTACTTAAAATGCAAATCTAAATGGGGTTTTCCCCCACCTTGCATACAAGACCCTTTGTAATCTCTGCTTTAGCTATCTCTCTGCTGCTTTTCTGTCTTCTACCTACTCTATACTTTTTATACCAGCTATGTGGAATCTCAATCATAGGAATCTCTTTCATGTCTCCTTGACTGTTATCAGATTTTTTAAACATAATATTTCTCTCCCACCAGAAACAATACTTACTCATCCTTCAATACCTAGTTCCTAAGAAACTTTCTCCAGCACCTCCACTCTCTCTCCAAAAGAACTATTAACCACCCACTCTACATAACCCTTCATATTTCTGCTATGTGGTCTGCTTTCATGCCATTCCTACAACTTATAACTTATTAAGATGATGAATTATTTTACTCAAGTTTATTGTCCCAATACCTGGTAATGTGTCTGATACATGGTGGATGCTACATGTCTAGCTGACTGAGTGACTTTTAATGCAAAATTTTTTTAACTGTGTCGGTATGTTTATAATGGTGAGGTTATTTTCCATCTCTAGACTTAAGTAGAATATTGTTGAAATGTTACTAATGGTACATAAGAAAGGTTTTGTTTTCATATTTTTAATGTTAAGTACCAGAAACAGCACACTAAAAATTCTCTAAATTTTACAGTCACCTAAGCCAGTGCCCTAAGGCCAAATAATTTCTAATTTAATTTTTTACAAGGCAGAACTTTTCCTTGCTTCTTAAAGTAGAGCAAGATGCTCTGGTTTAATAGCCCTCTGTACTCTACTTGTGACCTTTGAAAGGATAAACAGGAAATCTTAGTGGTGTTTTAAAAGATCAGTGTATACTGTTCTCACACTCATGCAACAACATTCAAAAACAGATCATCACATTGAAATCCCAGTTTGCTGTCTAGCATGTGGTTTCTACAGGTTTAAGTGTTTTGAATAGGTCATATTCCTTAAACCCTTGTGTTGCATTTTTAACATATTAAAAGAGTCATGATTTTCGTTGTAGGTCAAGTTTATATAAAGATAAATCTGTGGTGGCCTTAAAATACTCTTCTGTATTAATAAGAGAAGATGTGGCAAAGATAAACGCTATCCATCCTGTTTTGAACCTCATTATTCCTGCTTGAAAACAAAGGACAAGTTTCAGGCATTTATTTGCAGAACTGATGAGAATGCTGGTACCATTTGCTGAGTGATAACACATCTTGTTTTTGAACAAAGAACTGAATCTTGAATTGCTTCATTTTGATAAACCCTAATTCAAAAACTACTGAATATGTAAGCATGATTTAAGAGTAGGGAAAAAAGAGAAAGGAGTGTCACATGAGTTTTATTTTTTAATGTTTTTAATTTTTTTGTAATTCTGGAAATTTGAACTTGCAACCTTGGCAGGATATTTCCTAATAACTGTGAAAGTATCCAAGGCAGTTCTTAACTATTCAAAATTTTTGGACAACCAATACTACTATCATAATTCCAGTATGAAATAATGTGGTGCTTGAAAAAAGAGGTAAATATTACAACATATTTTGTTGGAAACACAATGGGAGACAAAGGGCTCTAAAGGAAAAAAAAGCAGGAATAAGATCAAGTCTTACAAAATGTTCTGGGTTTTATTTTTGTTTGCCAGCTGTTTGTCACCTCAACTCTGGGTTAATTGTAGACAAATTATTTTCAAACATTTACACTCATTAACTTGAACACATCTTACATTTTTTTTTTTAGTTGTTCATAGAACTTTATTTTTATTTATTTATATGCAGTGCTGAGAATCAAACCCAACGTCTCACACATGCTAGGCAAGTGCTCAGCCACTGAACTACAACCCCAGCCCACATTGTTACATTTTTATAGAAATGGAAAAAAATCATGTATTTTTGTTTTTTCTATACGTGAGAAATAATATCAGTATTTTATCTTCTCAAAAATTAATATTTGTGATAACAAGAGAAACTCAGTGTTTCATTTTTTCTTGAATATGAAGTTTTTGTTTTTCTATTTCTTTGATTGGTACTAATTATAAAATAAAAATAACTCAAAAGAAAATGATTGCTTTCAGGATTAATGCTTCTTAGCAACTTCCAATAAAATTGCATGTCTTTTTTATTCTCCCCTTTTCCTCTGTAAAATCTAGCCAGACTCTACATGGTATATCCATTTTATATATGGGTAGAGTAGGAAGAGAAATCCTCACTTCAAATTTCCTGATTTCTGTTGATACTGAGTATATTAAAATAGAAATTGGAAGTGTGGGTCAAATTTAATAATAGTTGTTCTGCTCATTATAATCTAAGATAGCATCAAGTTTATTAATGATTATATGTATTTTCTGTTTAGTCATGGAATTTGAAAATAGAAAAATAAAAAGTACAAATGAAAGATTAGGAATTTATAGAACATTTATTATAAATTCCATATCATATACACAGGTTCAGTACATTTTAATTTAAAGCCTACTGTATTGTTGAGTGCATTTCTATTTATTTTTTCAGGGGCTGGGGCTGGGGCTGGGACTTAGCGGTAGAGCGCTGACCTAGCATGTGCGAGGCGCTGGGTTCGAGCCTCAGCACCACATAAAAATCAATAAATAAAATAAAGGTGTTATGTCCAACTACAACTTTAAAAAAATGCTTCTAAACTATTTATTCTTTCAAAGAACATACTGTTGTATTTAAAACAAGCATTCAAGTCTTTTTTTACTATGTTGGAACCTAGAGAAGGGATCAGTTGATTTTATTTCTTACACCTTTGGGTGGACTGCACAGAGCTGGAGGGCATCAAGTTAGAACTGGAAGAAACATGAAGTTCCTAGGAATGTGCTTTCTGATTAAACAGAATACTTCATAAACAAATCATACAGATCTGTAAGTACATGGCCTGATTTGGAAGGTCATTTGGTGTCTTGTATTTCCATTATAGTATGTAGCACATTGTAAGTTTTTAAAACATCAAATCTTTAAAACATCTTATCTTTTGTTTCAATGCTTAGTGTACTAGTTGTAGCCTAAAGCAAGTGCTGAGCATGTATGTCTTCAGTTTGTTAATGGCATAGCTAGAATATGGAATGAAAGAAGTAAAAAGCTGAAGTATTAGCTAAAAATAGTAGGTGGAGTTACATTTTAAAAGCCATTTAGAGAATATGGACACAAAAAAGAATTTTAAGTAATCATCTGGTGTTATCTGCTGAAAACAGAGTAGAAGGACTGGTTAAAAGGAAAAGAGATTGGGGGTGAAATAAGTAGAAGAAGCCATAGCCTATAGATCCACCTTCTGACTTTGTTTTTCATATGCTGAGCAGACATTTATTAAACCTTTCTTTTTGTATAGCTGTGCGTCATGTGATTCATTATACCTACTCTGCAAAAGCTCACTGAATCACAGAAGGGATTTCTGGTTTGCATAATTTTAGACCAGCATAAGTTATGATAGGTGCTATGAAATTTTTAAAAGAGCAAGAGAATGTTTCCAATAATAATCAAGGAAACCTTCATAGAAGTTTTGACAGTTTAACTACAAATCAGATACTAATATTCCTAGTCAAGAGAACTTCCTTGATTTTTGATTCCAGCTTGTTAGCAAGGATAAGATACTGTTTTATATAAGGCTTCATATATCAGACTTCTCTATTATTCATTATACTAGGAAGCTTAGTCTTATCTAGAGCACCATCTATAAATAACATAATAGGCGCTCTAATTATTAATTATTGAGCCTCTTTCCTATGCCAGCTCTTTACTAGAGCTGTATATATTATCTCTTAATTTTCATGGTAGTTTAAGGTTCCTATTGGCCCCATTGTATTGAGAGGGAAATGGGATTTAGAAAAATTTTATATATAATTTTACATAATAGTATTAAGTAACAGTATAATTTCCATATAAATATTAATTAATACTTTTAATTAAAATTAATTAACATTACTTTATTAATATTTCTATATTAATAACAGACTGAGCTCTTGTGGATTTTATAAAAACCGTCTCTTGTTCTTTCACTTAAATACTACTTCTTTTAATACATCTTTATATCCTTTTTAGTATATTCCTGCATCTTAGCCTGGAATTCAAAATTATAAAGAAACACTATTAGACTGGGGTTATGGCTTAGTGGCAGACACTTACCTAGTATTTGTGAGCCATTGGGTTTGATTCTCAGCACCGCATATAAATAAATAAAATATAGGTCCATTGATAACTAAAAAAAATATTTAAAAAGAAAAAGAAACACTACCTCAGTAACCTAATGTAATTTCTCTTTAGCCCTTTGATGGGGTTTCTAGATGATTTAATGAGGAGGGAGAAACGTGCTATAAGCTTATGTAATTATTAAACTTAAGATGTTGAGTTTTCTTTTTTCTTTAAAATCTTTGGGGTTGGACAAGGAAAACTAAGCTTGCAAATATGTAGTTAAAATTTTTTAGGAGAAATGTGGCTGCTATAAGTTTGTATCAAGCTATAATTTTATCCTCCCTGCAGTTGATACAATGCATGATACCAAATAATATATATTTTCTTTTGACCCCTATTATTTTTATTCTTAACATGTTATCCTGAGAAGACATGTGAAAATAAAGGGGTTTCAGGTATTTTATTTACTCTTTATAAATTTGCCACAGAATTAATTATACCTCTTTAAAATAATTAGATTCCACTTCAAAAATAATAACTTATTCTCCCCAATACCAGCCATTTTGTTAGAAGGGTTTCTCCAGAACGAAAGTTGAGGGATAGGGGGACTCTATATATTATGGTTTATTCTTTGGAATACACAGGTGTTCTCTGTGTGGTCTTCAGACTAATATAATGGCTAGATCTGATTTTCTCTACCTATCTCTTTGAAAATGACTATAGAAATAAGTAATTTTCTGTGCCAAGAATGGTTTCGATTTTTTTATTTGACATAAGAAAGTGTTATCGTGTTTGAACATTTACATTAAACAAATTATTTCCCCATGTTTTCTAAAAGGTATTTCTACTGTTGAGAAACCTTTTGTAGCCAAAGGTTTTGAAGCTTAACTTGACAGAATTATTTGCTATGTATATACTTGATTAATTGCCATTTTTAAATGAAAAGCAAATCTTTGTGCTATTGAATTATGCTAGTATTCCTTTAGGTTTGCCCACCAAAATAGTAATTTCCATAAATTGATGAAAATAAATTATACTTAAATTATTAAGTGTAGTTTTTAAAATATAAAGACTCAACTTCTGACATGAAATTCAACTTGGAAGTAAAGTGAGACAGTACTATTTGTAGACATTTAGTAATTCTTTAACTGGCTGCCAGCAAAAACCTGACATCAGTAAAATTTCCTAGTAGTAAACTTACTTTGTTTTATTATATCACTCTCCTGTTCAAGAACTTAAATTAAGTCCCTTTTGTTTGCCAACCTGGGTCTAGTTGTTCATGAATATTAATGGCTCTTTCATCAGTTGACTGCTTTCATTATGACTAACTTTATTTCTTAACCTCATTTCTGCCCACCTATGATAGTCAACACACTTTGTGCCTCCTTGTTTTTAAGTTTCTTTAGCTTTATGTGATAAAAAGGCAACATTTACCATCCCCTCACACATATTCTTCAAAACTAGAATGAATCATGATAATAATTTTCACCAATCTCTAAGTAGTAATTCTGTTGTAATATGGGGGATATAGGAATGAGAATTCATGTGTAGGGGTATATATCATAATGGGAATTTCATGCAATTTAAGAAAACTCATCTAATAAATTGGAAATCGTTTAATTGTTTCCTCCATTGAGAACTAAACAGAAATTAGAATACTAAACACGGGTTACCCTAGTTACTTTATATGTAGCACTGAGTCTGTTATTAACGATATGTGTGTGTGTGTGTGTGTGTGTGTTTTGATTTGTTAGAAACCTGGAATTGAACCCAGTGGTGCTTACCCACTGAGCCATATCCCCAGCTCTTTTTTATTTTTCAAACAAGGTCTTACTAAGTTGCTGAGGCCCTTGCTAAATTGCTGAGGCCAGCTTTGAATTTGCCAGTATTCCTGTGATCCTTCTGCCTCAGCCTCCTGAGCTGCTGGAATTACAGGCATGTGCCAGCTTTGGTTTGATTTCTCTGCTGTGGTGATTAAACAAAATATGTAATATCAGTATTCCTAAAATTAGCACTCTTTGAATACATTTTTTAAGAATTTGAATTTCTGTACTCTTTTAATAGATTTAAATGCATTGGTAAAAATATTAAGATGGCCATTGTCCTCAATGCCATTATAAAAAGTTATTCCAAAACTATTCAATAACATAGAGAGATCCAGAGCAGAGATCTTTTGGAGATCCACTGTATTATTATTCATCCTTACTGTCCAGATTTCATGGTGACTTTAGACCAGAAACTGAAATTATTATTTTAGTTAGTCTTATAGTCTTAAAAGAAACACACATTTTTACCTGGTATAATTTAATCTTGTACTTTGCCAGAAATGATCACACACTTTTAGTCATCTCAGAGCCAACCTCATGACTAGAACACCTTGTTTTGGCTCAAGAAAAATGTCTTAGGTTTTGTATGCCAAAGTATATGGGTCCTGAAAGTCAAATAAAGAAAGTATATCAAAGAAAAAGTAGAAAGTCACTTTGAGAAGTCTACAATAGGCCAGGTCAAGAGGTCAAGAGTCAGATGCTGCTGTTGTGTTAGGTAACAGGAATATTGAGACCTGTTCCTTAGATTTAGTAATGTGGAGATCATTGGTCAATTAAGAGAATGAGACTGGAGGGGTAATTTGGGGTAAAGTCAGTAGGGTGGGCTTAAGAGCAAATAAAGAGCATTTGAAGGTTGCAGGTATTCACAAGTGTAGTAACTACCAAATTCCCTGATGTTCATGACTGTCCCAGCATATTTATTATTAATGTTTCATTTCATTCTCAGATGGGTCCTATTTGAACAGCCAATTATGTGGTCAACATGGTTATGACACCATTACACCAACTTATATAACTATTTTGCAATCTCATTTTGGAACCCATTAGACCTTCCTTTTCTGGTAAAATAAATTGTGCAGGGCTTATGTTTTTCTTGCTTCTTATCTGTAATGAGCCATTTTTCTTAGAAGCCCTGCTTCCTTTTGTGGCAGCAGGAGGGGTGGTTGGAGTTACCAGGGATTGAACTTGGGGGCACTGAACCACTGAGCCACATCCCCAGCCCTATTTTGTTTTTTATTTGGAGACAGGATCTCACTGAGTTGCTTAGCACCTCACTTTTGCTGAGGCTGTCTTTGAATTTGTGATCCTCCTGCCTCAGTCTTCTGAGCCACTGGGATATGTGTGTGCCACCACACCCAGCACTTTCTGGTACATAGAAACCAAGACTGGAAATCAAGATCAAAGAGAAAGGGGGTATAGAAAAGCTGGTGGTCTGTTAATAGAAGGCATTCTGAAGACAATTAAAAAAGAGAAAGTTCACCCAAGATGTTGAGATGTGAGAATAGAAAAATGTATTCAAATGATTCTGTATAAAGTTGTGAATGCATGGAGTACAAGTTTCCTAGAACAAGTATAACATTAAAAAAAAAAAAAATACATTTGGCCAGTAATGAAAGATTTTGAATGTCAATCTGAAGGTCTTTGACTTATTTAAATTTCCTGGTTCTGGAGACAGAAAACCAGTTAAATTTTTATAATCCATACAATTCATAATATAGTTCTGAATGTAGGAGTAGGATAAATTTAAAGGAAGAAACAAATTGAACAAAACAGAAAAGAAATGGGGAGTATTACAGAATCATAATAAAGAGGCTTATAGTATCAGATGATTCTGAGTTCTCTAATCTGAGCTGCAGACAGTGGTGTGTTACTTTTCTTTTCATCATTGACCAAAACACCTGACAAGAACAACTTAGAGAAGGAAAAAGTTATTTTAGCTTATGGTTTCTGTGGTTCATTCCATAGTCAATATGGGCCCATGATGAGGTAGAACTTCATAACAAAAGAATGTGGAAGAGGAGCAGGATTCTATTCAATGCAGCCAGGAGGCAAAGAAGGCAAGGGAAAGGGGCCACTGGGAGATAAGCCCTTCCTGGACATGACCCCATTGACTTACTTTCTGTAGCAATGCCCCATCATTGTGCAGTTTCCATCCCTGTAGTCCATTCAGCTAAGGTGAACTGATTAAGTTAGTTTCATGATCTAGTCATTTCATCTCTGAATATTCATTCTTTTGGGGGGTACCTTATATCCAAACCATTACAGGTGGAGATGCCATTGTCCACAGGAGAGCATACCCAGAAATGGGTAAGAAGAAAACAGATACTTATATGGAAAAATCCCTTGGTGGTATGATAGTAGAGTATAACTTCAAGTTTCATCTAGTAGAGCTGATTTAACAAAGAGTAGAACAATATTTAGTAAATAAGGTTTTTTGTTGTCAATGAAGAATAACCTTAATGAAATGCCTGTCTTTTGAAAAGATAAAGATTGGGATGTCAATATCTGTCTCACATGTCATTTCAGAAAAATTATTTAACTCATTTCCAAATATACCAAAAACGAACAATACGTACTTTTTCTTAGCATCTTTTTTCTTGTGGTGGGAGTTAACCTCTCATAATCTAAACATCCCATTTAGCTGTAAACACAAAAATCTCTTATGTTTTATTAAGTTAAAAGCCAGACCCTGAAGATCTCCTTGAAATTAAAAATGTCAACATTATTACTATCTCCATATTACTTTTTGTAATGTCCAATATGTCCCACAGTATGGTACAAAATAGTTTTAATTGGAAACATATACTTCCCCACCGAACCAGAAAAATCACCATACTGTTATATATTTTTGAGTCAGTATTTTAGAATGTTCAAACAAATGTCTGTGGACAGAAGAAAGACATAGATATAAACAAATAACAAAAAAATGGACTACTTAATTTTAATTAAATTGATTGTTTTATACATTAATAAAACAGTAGCATCTAGCACATAGTAGAATTGGGAACTGAAATTCTGATGGATCTTGCTATTAGTAGATGACAATCTTTAGTGTGGGAAACTTGAATAACATTAGATTAATTAGGAAGGAATTAAATTACTTGAATAATATTAGATTAATAGAAGGAATTAAAGCAATTTCTCATTATCACTGGCAACAGGATATGGCAAAAACCAAAATTCTTGTCCTACCCCTGCTGTGATGCTCTAAATGAATCTCTTCAACTTTCTGTGGTCATGATTTTCTTTTCTATAAAATGTGTGGGTTGTGAGTTTGGTAATTCACTAGTAGTATTCAGAGGACTCAGCAAAGACTCTTATACTCACAGTTTATTACTGTACAAAGGATACAAATTAAAATCAGCAAAAGGGGAAAGTATGTGAGCAAAGTCCATGAAAAACCAGAGGTTTCTCCCAGTGGACTCAGTGTGGACATAATCCCATCAGTGATGTGACAATGTGTGCAATGTGTTGCCATCATGCCCAAGATTTTTACTGGGAACCAGTCCCATAAGCATGAATTAATTTCCTATACAATTGATCTCAGCCAGTCATACTCTAGCCTCCCAAAACAAAGACATATTCACCCCTAAAATGCATTGTTAATTAAACTCCTTCAGTCAGATAGGCTTCCTGTAACCCATGGACTCAGAGATCAGCTGTCAGGAGCTGGCTAAAGGCCAATCCTGAAGAGAGAATTTGCACAGAATTTGAACAACCCAGGCCTGCTTGCAATTATGTGATTGCTAAAGCCTGTTACAGTTTTGTGAACAGAATATTAACTCTAAGCATATTAACTTCAAAGAAAAAATATAGTTGTTTATTTTAACTTTTAGATTAGGTAATCCTAATTTAAAAGCTTAACTAATAGAAACAAATTAGACGGATGCTAGAAGCCTCTAACTAACTACCACGTCTTTCAGAGTCTATTTTTTAAATAATTAGGGCTTTTTTAGTTTTATCCACAAAACTTGAGATTTTACCTGCTTTCCAATACTTTTGTAGGAAACTCTTCATTTATAACGAAGGGAATTGATACATTGTCAGGTAAAGTACTACAGCCTCAGTCAGAGGAAATTGTTCATCATCCCAGGCATTCTTTTAAAATTGAAAATTTCCTCAAATCTTAGAAAATCAATTCCCATGATATTCCCTACAGTTTATATCAATAATATGGTAGAGCCTGGTAAATTTTCCTGTAATGACCAACCTTCATAAACAATTTGAAGAGCATTTGTTTTCTTCTTATGTGAATGAAATAAAATTTCTAGCCCAAATTATAACCTATTGAAACTTATCTTCAATACTAGAATAATAAAGATAGTTGTTTAAAAACTTGTCACTTTAAAACTATCCTTAGGAAACTAACTTAGCAGCAACTCTTGACTCCTCCACAGCCTGGAGTCAAAGCAGTGAAAGAACTGCTGACCAGAGAGGAGGATTACAGAGTAAATGCCCTAACACTCCATATTGGACAGCTTGAGACTTTGAGGACCTGGGAATTTGGTTATTGGAGCACAAAATAAAAAAATAATTTCTTGACCCTGAACCTTGACAAGGTTGGGGGGTAACAGAGAGAAAGAGGGAGAGGCAAAGCCCACAAGCTTACTTCCTTAACATCAGTTAGAAAGAAAAAAAAAAATTAGAACAGGATAGCAGCAACAAAGACAGTGAAGAAGATTGCATGGTTCAGCCCAAATTGTTGCCAGAAATTGTGCCAGGCAGGGAATCCATTTGAGACCACACCTTGCTAGCCTTATCTAGAAGAAATTAAATCTGTCCTGCTTCTATCCATCTACAGATTAGAAACAAAGCCATATGGAATGCCTCTGAAAGGGGATATTCCCGTAGCCCTTATAGAGGGATCTGCTAGCTGAAGTTAAAGAAACCCCCTTGCCAAGCCAGAGTCAATGGGAGTGGAATGGAGCTGATATGAGAACAAGTAATTTCTAGGGAGTGCTGTTGGCTGCCTGAGCAGGCAAAAATAGGCTGACAACCTGCCATACACCCACCCACCCGCCAAATATAAAATTGCCGGTATCTGCAACCGCCAGGGTGGAGACTTCAGTGCCAAAATAGTGACCAAACCACCCATAGATGGCTTGTACACACAGTCCTTACAGTTGCAGATAGCTGCCAACCATTTAGACATCGGCTCTTGCCAACTAGGCCCAGTAGAAGGAACTTTGTAATCTGTGTTTCACAGCAGCCAGCAACAGACATGAACCCTGTGCCCCTACATCCAACAGAAAATGAGCAGCAGATACTGTGGCCATTGAGCACGCAGACTTGGGCCTTTGGGCTGGCTAGCAACTGCAGTGGTTTGCTCGGGAGCCTTAGTGACTGCAACAGACACCAGCCACCCTTCCACATACCCAGATTTAAGCCCACCAGCCTATGCACTACAAATCAACGCAAGCAGCAATGCACCTCTCACTGACCACCCAGTGTCCCTTCAGCCTCACCACATTTCTGTCTTTGACTACCACACCCCTCACACTCTGAAATATACACAGGGGAGCCCACACTGAATTTGACAACCCTGGGTTCATAGAGCTTTTCTTCAGAAAGGCACACAAGACTGTTAGCCTGTCACAAGGAGAAACCTGTAAGTTATAGGCAATTAGGCCTATAACTACTATGACCTACCAGAAATCTAATAGGTGCCTAGAGACAGCAAAGAATGGATGGGCTGCCTTAAAATATATCAGAAGAGTGCTGATGTACAGCTGAGGAGCAATGGGCATCCTCTAAAGGTTCTTAATCCTGATGAAATCCAAACTGGGAAAACCCAGTAAAAAATTTCCCCACTTCAAATTGCCCGTCATGGAATATCATAAATAACCTTAATGTCAGTTTTGATCTCACAGATACTATCTTTCAGATCAAATCAGTGTATTTTTATTTGCTATAGTAATCCTCAACTGATTGAATATTTCTTACAATTTTTTAAAGCATTTATTTAAATCATTCCTTTCCTAGACCAGGTTTATACTAGCTCTTCTTGTTTCTCATTTCCATTTGCATTCCTTACTCCTTCTTATTTCAGGTTTGCATAATTTTTTTCTTCTCTCTCTCTCTCTCTCTCTCTCTCTCTCTCTATTCCTTTGGTCTATTCCTTCTTTTTTCATCCTCAACTTATATGTAGTTAAGTAGTAATTTTACTACCTTAATACATAATTTCTCAGTCTGTACAAGAACATTACTTCCATTTTATACTTGGGTTAAAGAAATTGTGGAGAACATTATAAGGTTTTCAAAGGCTTATTAATATTGGGCCTTGTTATAATGTGAGTATAGTTCATGGGGATTAATATAATCTCTCAAAGTGGTGCAGCAGGTACAAGATGAGTTTTGACATGTAGCTATTTGCCCAGCCTGGGGTACTTTAAAAGAGAAAGTAACTCACTAAAAAGTCCCTTGTAAAAGGAGAGATGATCCTCCCGGCAGATGGATATAAATACAAACATTATGGAAAAGCAAGGAACAAAATACCCCAAAGAGCTCAGACCACTTCAACAGCTGACTCTATTGACACCTTAGCAGAGGAAATGCTGGGTAAAGACTTTATAAAGTTGAGAGTTGAAATGATCAGTGAACTAAAAGTGGATCTTAAAAACAAACCAGAGAAAAATACAGGAAGTGAAAGAATGCTTTGAGAAAGTGATAGAGATTCTGAAAAACAACCAAAGAGAAATACAGGAAATGAAAGACTCAATAAATCAAAATAAAAACTCAATTGAAAGCATCACCAATAGATTAGACCACATAAAAGACAGAATTTCAAGCTTGAAACAGATATATAATCTTGTAAACAAAGTCAACAATAAAAAAATAATGATAAGAGACCTTAACCAAAATATTCAAGAAGTCTGGGACAACATGAAGAAATTATGAATCATTGGCTTAGAAGAAGTTAGCAAGGTACAAATAAAAGGAATGCACGGTCTTTGCAGTGAAATACCAGAAAATTATCTAAACCTTGGAAATCAAATGAAAATCTAAATACAGAATGCACTACCAAAAATACTTAAAATTTCATGTACAATACATGAAAAGCAAACATTAGAGCCAGTGAATGTTTGAAACTCACTAAAAAAGTAGTGAGCAAGGGAGAATCAAGTCTGAATTAAACATTAGAAATAAGTCAAAATGGCAGGAAATAAAAATAACTTCTATAATAACACTGAATGCAAATGATCCCAACTATTCATTTAAAAGACAGACTCAGAGAGTAGACTGAAAAACAAACGTTGTTCATAAGATACTTACAAGCCCCAAGACATTCACAGGCTGAAGGTAAAAGAATGAAAAAAAAAAATACACCATGCATATGGAAAACAAAAACAAGGAGTAGCTACTCTCATATATGACAAAGTAGACTTTAAACCAAAATTAATTATAAGAGATAAAGAAGGTCATTTTATACTTGTGAAGGGAACTATCTAACAAGAAGATACAGGGATTGCAAATATTTATCCCCCAAATGGCTGTATACCTACTTAAATAAAACAAACCCTGCTTAGTATAAAAACTGAGACCCCAATACAATAATACTGGCTCATTTGAGCACACCTCTCTCACCAACAGATGGGTGATCCAGGCATAAACCTAATAGACTTTCAAACTTAAAAAATACTATAGATCTAAATAGAAATGGACCTAATAGAAATCTACAATATGTTTTGTCAATCAGTCATCAAATTCATATTCTTCAGAGCTGCATATGAAACCTTCTCCAAAACAGGCCATTACTTAGAACAAAAGTCAAATCTTAGCAAATACAAAGAAATCATTATAATCCCTTGCATCTTCTCAGTTCATAATAGAATAAAATTTGAAATTAATAAGATAAAAAATCAAACCATTTTAATACAAGCGATTGAAAAATACACTTTTGAATGAGGAATGGTTCATAGAAGGAATCAGGAAAGAATTTTTAAAATTGCCAGAAACAAATGAGAGAGACAACATATCAAAATCTATAGGACACTATGAAGATAGTTCTGAGAGTAAAGTTTATAGCATTTAATGCTTAACAAAAATAAATAAATAAAAGATCCAAATAACTAAAGTCACATCTCAAGGCCCTAGAAAAGCAAGAACAGACTAACTTCAAAACCAGTAGAAACCAGGATATAATAAGATCAGAGCTGAAATTAATGAGCTAGAGAATTAATACAAATGATTATTGATAATAAATCTTTAGCCAAACTAATCAAAAGAAAGGACCTAAAATCAGTAACGTTAGAGGGAGATAATCACCACAGACATTTCAGAAATCCAGATGAGCATTAGGGACTCTTTTGAAAACATTCCAAAAATATGGAAAATCTAAAAGATACTGACAAAGTAATAAGAACATGACTTACCTAGATTGAACCAAGAGGATCTGAAAAACCTGAACAGATCAATATCAGTTTTATGAAAGCAGTAATAAAAAGCCTTCCAACAAAGAAAAGCCCAAAACCAGATGAGTTCTCATCTGAGTTCTACCAAACCTTAAAAGAACTAATGTCAGTCCCCCTGTAATTTTTCTATGAAATTGAAAAGGAGGGGACACTCTTAAATTTATTCTGTGAACCATTATCACCCTGATATCAAAACCAGATACATCAAGAAAGGAAAACTATTGACCAATATCCCTGAAAAACATAGACACAAAACATCCTTAACAAAATATTAGCAGCCCGCACTAAAAAACACAACAAGATTGCACACCATGATCAAGTTGGTTTTATCCCAGGGATGCAAGGATGTTTCATTAATAAATGTATTTTACTGCATGCATAGATTTAAGGACAAAAAGTCACATAATCTCAATAGGTGCAGAAAAGTCTTGGATAAAATCCTGTGCTCTTCATGTTAAAAATACTGAAAAAACTAGGGATAGAAGGAACTTCCCTCAATATCATGAAGACAACGTACAGCAACCCCAAGCCAACATTGTACTGAACAGAAAGAAACAAAGCATTTCCTCTAAAATTAGAAATGATACAAGAAAGACCACTGTTACCACTCATATTCAGTATAAATCTCGAAACTCTAGAAAAATAAAAAGAAATTAAAGAGATGCAAATAGGAAAAGAAGGACTCAAACTATTTCTCTTTGCCAATGACATGATCCTATACTTGGAAGACTCACATACATACATTTCACTAGAAAATTCTTGAGTTGATAAATTTAGGAAAGTAGCAAGCTACAAGGTTAACATATAACAATAAATAGCTTTCCTATACTCCAGTAAAGAATCTGTTGAAGGAAATAGGAAAACTATTCCATTCATATTAATCTCATAAAAAATAAAATGCTTGGGAATAAATCTAAACAAGGAGGTAAAATAACTGCAACAAAAATTATAGAACCCTGAAGAAAGAAATTGAAAAAAAACCTTAGAAGATAGGAAGACCTACCATGCTCTTGAATAGGCAGAATTAATATTGTCAAAATTGCCATATTATTAAAAGCAATCCACATAGTCGGTGTAATACCCATCAAAATACCAAAAGCATTCTTCATGAAACTAGAAAAAACAGTTCTAAGCTTCATATGAAAAAAAATAAAAGACCCAGAATAGCCAAGGCAGTATTGAACAAAAAAATAATGATTATGATAGCAGAACAGTACCTGGTCTCCAATTATACTACAGAGCTGTAGTAACAAAAACAGCATGGTATTGGCATCAAGACAGACATGAAGACCTATGGAATAAAATAGAAGAAACAGACAAATCCATACAGATACAGTCATTTGACACTTTACAGTGGTACTTAAATTCACAAAAAGATAGCCTTTATAACAAATGGTGCTGAGAAAACTGAATATCCATGTGTAGAAGAATGAAACTAGATTTCTACCTCACCCTGCCCAAAAGTCAACTCAGAATCAATCAGAGATGTAGGAATTAGACCAGAAACACTTTAACTGAAATAGGGTCAACATTCCAACATATAAGCTCAGTCAATGTCTTCCTTAATAAGACCCCTAAAGCTCAAGAACTAAAATTATCAATAAGTGGGATGGCCTTAAATTAACAAGTTTTTGCACAGCAGAGGAAATAAGGCTATGAAGAGAGAGCCTACAGAATGGGAGAAAATCCTTGTGAGCTACTCTTCTGTCAGATTAATATCCAGAATACATAAAAAAAAACTCAAAAAAATATTTTTAAATATCAGGAAATGGACCAGTGAATTAAGCAAACATTTCTCAAAGGAAGAAATACATATGGCCAAAAATTACTTTTTTTAAAAAAATGGTCAATATCCTTAGCAAGCAGAGAAATGAAGAAAACTACACTGAAATTTCATCTCATTCTAGTTAGAATGATAGTCGTGAAGAAGACAAATATAAGTATTGGTGAAGACGTGGGGGAAAGATATACTTAGGCATTGTTTATGGGACTCTCAATTAGTACAACCACTGTGTAAAGAAGTATGGAGAATCCTCAGAAGACTAGGAATAGAGCTGGATTCTGTGGAGCATGCTTGTAATCCCAGCATTTTGGGAGGCTGAGGCAGTATGATCAAAATTCAAGGCCAGCTTCAGCAACTAAGTGAGGCCCTAAACAACTTAGCAAGACCCTGTCTCAAAGTAAAAATTAAAAATGGCTGGCAATGTGGCTCTGTGGTTAAGCAACCCTAGGTTCAATCCCTGTTTTTTTGTTTTGTTTTGCTTTTGTTTTTAAAGACTAGGAATGGAGTCAGCGTATGACACAGCTGTCCCACTCCTTGGTATTTATCCAAAAGAAGTAAAGTCTGCACAGGATACGGACACATCAGTGTTGATAGTGTTGATAGCAGCACAATTCAACAGTAGTCAAGATATAGAAACCAGTCTAGGTGCCCATCATTAGACTGTATTAAACAAAATATGGAGTTTTACTCAGTCACAAAGAAGAATGAATTTATACAATTTACTGATTAATGGATAGAACTGCAGTACATCTTGCTAAATGAAATGAACAAGACTCAGAAAGTCAAGGGTGAAATATTTTTCTCAGATTTGGAAGCTAGAGAGAACTAAGGAATGAAAAAAGAATATCTTGTGAAGATAAGGGAGAAAAATGGAATAGAGCAGGGGATGGAAGGAAAGAGGAAGGTTGGGAAAGGGGACGGACTGAGGAATGAAATATAAGTCCTGGCAATTTAGCATGAACTTCCCAAGTAGACTCCACAGCAGACTTGGGATGATTCAGAAAGACTGTGGATGAAGTTTTCTTTCATGTTTTGAAGGGAATACGAACATATACCGTGCTATGTTCCCTTTTGTGATATTACACCAAAAGGAGCCTTATTCTGAAAGACGATCTTAATAAAGTATAGGAATGGAGGAACAGTCTCATTATATTTATTGTAGTTTTTATATTGTTTATAAAACCATTTGGTTTATTTATTCTTCAGTGTCTACTTAGATTGGCCCTAACAGAAATTTCAGTTATGGAACAGTAGTCCTGCCCATACATGTTCACTAAACTCAGTTTTTGTTTTTGTTTTTTTTTAGTTGTTGATAGACCTTTTTTTCTTTTTTATTTTCATTCATTTATCAGTGGGGCTCTCACTCAAACCCATGCCTCACACATGCCAAGCACGCGCTCCACCACTGAGCCACAACCCTGTCCCTAAACTTAGCTTCTTAATTTTATATGAAACATGTGTTAGGAGATACCATTCCCTTTTATTTGCAAATCTTGTTGTTTTTTAAAGCAATAAGTCATGCAAAATATTAAAATATGAGTGGTAGGGTAAGGACAGTTGAAGCCATCCAAGGACATCTAGTTTTATTAGAGTTTTAAGGTAAATGTTTACTTTTTGTTGTGATTTGTAGTAGATGTGCATATCCAAAAAGTATAGGATAAATTACTTATTTTATCACATAAAGATTGGTAGAATAATGCATAGTAGTTTACTAGTGCCGCAGAAACAAATTACAACAAATTTCATGGCTTAAAACAACACAGGTTTATTATCATATAGTTCTGCAGGTCAGAAGTCTTAAAATCAAGGTGACTTTGGAATGTATTTCTTCTGTAGGCTGTATGGGAGAATCTGTTTCCTGCCTTTTCAGACTCTAAAGATCATAGGCATTTCTTGACTCATGTCTCCTTCACCCATTTTTCAAGACCAGCAACTCAACATTTTCAGATATCTCTTTTTTTCCTTCCCTCTCCTCTCAAGATTTCTGCTTTTGGTTTCGTATCTTCTCTCTGACCTTTCTATTTCCCTCTTTTAAAGAAACTTTGACTATATTGGGTTTACCTAGATAATCCAGGATAATAATCTGATTATCTCTTAATTTGGTTATATCAGCAAAGTCCCTTTCTCCATTTAAGGTAATTTCCTCACAGATTCTGGAATGTGGATGCAGGCATCCTGGGGAGCAGTTCAGCCCAATACGTTGTTATTTATGTTCTAAAAGTAGAGTTTTTGTAATTAGTTCATGTTGGCTTGTGAAAGCATCAAAATTAATGTCTACAGAGGATAATTTCCCCTTCCTCAATCTAAGAAGATATTTTCCACTTAACATTCTATCTTAGAAATAATATATTCCTAAAGTGATGCTTTAGTTTTGATTGCATGGAGTTAATTTGTTGCATTTAATGTCTACCATGTATCCCGGGGCTTAGGTGTTTGCAAAAAGAAAAAAGGATTGAGATTTTAAAATACACTGATACTCTGGGTCCTGCTATTGCTGTGAATACTAAACTGCCTTTTTGTCTCTAACCCACAAATCGTGTGTCTTCTACCAGCATCCATGATACTACCAGGATAACATGTTAGATTGCAAATTTGGTAAAGTTTCAGACCCTTCACAGGTCTTGTGACATGTGTAATACCAATTATTAGTCCAATGAATTCAAAATTATTTTGTTTTATTGGACATATTTATGGAGTACTTTGTCAATGTGACATGCATATAATGTTAATTATAAAATCAGATTAGTTAGCATTTCCTTCTTAAATTTGTATGATTTCCATATGTTGGGCCCCTTTGAGCTCTACTCATTATTTTAAAATATATAATAAATTATTAAACAACTTCTTCTGTCTGATGTGCTATGGAACACTAGAGCTAATTCCTCCTGTCTTTAAATGTATTTTGGTACCTGTTATCCAACCTCATTCTATTCTCCCTTCTTACTGTTCTTCTCAGTCTCTAGTAACCACTGTTCTACTCTCGACTTCTTTGAGATAAATTTTTTTGACTTACACATGAGTGGGTGAGTATATGCAGCATTTGACTTTTTGTAGTTGGCCTATTTCACTTAATGTCTTCTAGTTTCATCCTTATTGCCACAAATGATAAGATTTTATTTTTTATTGCTGCAATATATTTCGTAAAGAAAATGCCATATTTTCTATCTGTTCTTCTGTAGATGAACACCTTAGTTGATTCCAGGGTTTGGCCATTGTGCATAGTGTTGAAATAATCGTAGGTGAATAGGCATCTCTTCAGTATATCGGTTGCTTTTCCTTTGGAGATATACCCAGTAATGGGATTACTGGATTATTTGATCATATGATAGTTCCGTTTGTAGTTTTTTGAGGAATCTCCAAACTGTTTTACTCATTAGCTGTACTAATTTGTCTTCACTGAGGTTGTATAAGAGTTCCCCTGTCTCCACATCTTCAACACCATTTATTATATTTTTCCTTCTTAATGATAAACCTTATTCTATAAAAGTCAACTTTTTCATTGCTGTGACCAAAATACCTGTTCAGAACAATTTTAGAGGAGAGAATAGTTACTTGGTGCTTGTACTTTCAGAGGTCTCAGTCCATAGATGGCTGATTTGCCTGATCTGCTTGAGGTGAGGCAGAGCATCATGAGTGAAAATGTGTGGAGAAGAAAGCAGCTCAGGACATAATGACCAGGAAGCAGAGAGAGTTTTGCTCAGGAGGAATAAAATATAAACCCCACAGGCATGCTCCCATTGACCTACTTCTTCTAGTCACATGCTAATTGCCCACAATAACTGCCCAGTTAATCCATTTCAGTGAATTAATGTACTCATTATGTTAAGGCTCTCATAACTCTTCATCTTTAAACTTTCTTGGACTGTCTCACACTTTCGCTCTTGGGGGACACCTCCTATCTAAATCATAACAGACCTAACTAGGGAGACAGTAATATCTCATTATGGTTTTGATTTGCAAATCCTAAACTTTGTTAACTCTTCTATTTAAAAATGTCTATTCAGATCACTTGTCCATTTTTAAATTAGTTTTTTGTTTTTTTAACTGAAAGTTTTATGAATATTCCATATGCATTTGAAGATTTAATTTGTGTTATTAGAGTATATTCTAAATAAATTCATAAGTCAGATCTACCTTATAATGCAGATCTACCTTATTAATTACGGTCATGTGTACTTAACTATGAGGACTTGTTTCAAGAAGTGGGTCATTAGGAAATTTTGTCATCATGAGAGCATCTTAGAATGTACTTAATGCAAACAAACAAAGATAGTTGGGACACTGCTAAGTAATAAAATCTTTTGGGATCACTATTATGTGTGCAGTCCATCATTGATGGAAACATTATTATGTAACATAACTGTCAAGTTATTGATTTTTTTTTATATTATGACCTTTCTTGAACTACAAGTGATGTATTGAAGTCTCTTGTTAGTAGTATTTCTATTTCTTGATTTCCTGTAGTTTTTCCTTTATATAAATAGTTGCTATGTTTATCTGATACTAGATAATATAGTCATGTCTTGTGTTCTTTTCTTGTTTTCTTCTTTGTCTAAATTTTTTGGAACAACTTCTCAATAATTGCTTCCTAATTGTTCCTAATTGCATGATATATTTTGTATTTTCTAAACCCTTCTTTTATGGTTTAGATATGAGGTGTCCCTCAGAAGCTCATGTATGAGACAAAGAAAGAAACTGATTGGGTTAATGAGAGCCTTAACCTAATCAGCTCATTAATTCACTTGCATGATTGAAATGGGTGGTAACTCTTGGTAGGTAGGATATAGCTGGAAGAAGTAGGTCACTGAGGGAATACGTAACATTTTCTGAATTTAAAATACTACTCTTACTTGCTTTGCATATTGTTCTTAAGAAAATTAACTCTTAAAATTGTTTTCTTGTGACTTCCTTAGTAGCAAGATAATTTTTACTGTGGTAAGAGTTATTCTTTTCTAAAAATTAAGATTTTAATTAATGTCAACTTTCTTAAGACATGGGAAGAAATTTAAATCATAACAAATATAAGCTCCTAACTGAAATTTTTGTTTTTTTATTCTTCAACAGGAATTAAAACCTGATATGGTAACTAAATCTGCTCTTGGCGATGATATTGACTTTGAAAAAATCTGCAAGAAGGTATATCTATAGTGGATGGCATTTGTTTATGAAAAGCTCTTTATTTTATGCTTACTTTTGCATGTCATGTATTCATTGAATAGAAGATCTATCAACTATTAGTATATGGTGACTTTCTCACTGAGTTTCAGTATCACCACTGAAAGGATTTTTAAGGGAATTTAACTGTTTCACTTTGCTGTAATGTCCCACTTGCAAAGTCCTTAATACAGCATTTCATGTTTTGTAGAATAATTACTCTGTTAACCTATTAGTTACAAGTAGGAATCTATTTTTTTAAATTTATAAATCATTTTCGTGAATATCTCATGTAATTTCTGCACCTACCTTGTAAAACTTTTATTTTGCCCTCTTTTTACAAATGAGGACAGTGGAGCTCAAAAATGAGTTAAATGAGCTGATTAAGGTTAAATTCCTCTATTACGTGGCACAGTTAGTGCTTTTATCCATTTGGATTTGTCACTGCTGTTTGGATTTGTCACTCTTGCTTCTTCCTTACTATTTCCCCTTTTTTTTCTACCAACTTTGCTAATACCTATACTAGACAGTTCACCTTGAGAACAGATTTTGTATTAATTGAATTTTTTTCTCTCTGCTTTTCATTTTTTAATTTGATTTTTGCTCTAACCTACACTTCTTTCTATCTCCTATTGATTTTACATTATAAATTAATCAGTTATACTATATTATTTGTATAAACACTATGTACAATAAGTAATGCCAAGAATTAAATATTTAGCTTAAAACTAAGTAAAATCTAGATGTATTTGGATGGTTTAAACTTTCCTTACAGTTCATCAGTATTTTAAGCCAATTCATTTATTGCCTTAGTTTTAAATACAACCATATGTTTAATTAAAAGAGAACACTATCTCCTAAGACAAGATCCATAGTAATAATCTTTTCCATTTCGATACTTTGTACTCTTGATTTTCTTCATTTCTTCCTGTCATATTATTGTCTCCCTATGGTTATTAAAAGAGCCTTTTTTTTTTTAGCTCTTTTCTTATTAGAGGAAGGCTTATCTTGGCCTCTGCTTATCTAGAATTCTTCATAAGTACATGAGTTCAACATCATTTTCAAGTTTTTTCATTGTTGTTTTACTTTCTTTTAAGGTAATTTTTCTTCCTTAGTTGTCTATAGGACATATACATTCTGTGATGTGAAATCTTTAAATTTAGAGATTAGTCCACTCCAGGAAATAGGATCCAAGGAAGATGAATTAGGACTTAATATATTTTCACCATTAATTTGTTGTTTATATCTTTAAATAAAACCTGGAATTGAAATAGACCTGCCTTATTATTAAAAGCACTCTTACTAGCATTTTACCTCTACCAGTTAATCCGCAGTCACTTGTTGTGTGCAACATTTCCAAGGATTAATTTTACACATAGGAGATATTTTTAGACTGTTGTTTACATTCAGAGGTACATTTTCAAAGTTGAATACCAAATACATTTTGTGCTCACAATAAATACCCATGTGCCAAAATAAAATTTTCCCATTAAAAAATGAAGTGTTTTCCACTTTTTATGTAATTTATTTGAAATGGAAGAAACTGTGGAGGTGTGTAAAAACCACAATTTCCTGAGAATTTTCCATAGCAAACATTGTGTCCATTTTAAATAAGGAAAACTGTGGTTTCCTTCATCCTCCAAATATTATGAAGATTTTTTTCATGCAGGTGTAAAAACTTTTTGTTCTTAGAGTCTACTCAGTAGCCTGCTAAGCTTCAAATTTTTTTTCTTTAAATTTAATATGTATCACTCTTATTTATTTTCCTTTTATTTATTTCCACAACATTTCTCTCTCTCAAATGAAATTTATCATATTCTGCCTTGGGTAAGACATTTGGGTATTTATCTTAGCTTTTTAAATTAGAGCAACATTGTGAGCCTCAAAAGATGGATTTTGTGTCTTCACATGTAGGATGATGCCTTCACATAATAATGGCTCAGTAAAATTAAAGAAGGAGGTAGTGAGAAAGGAAAGAAGATGGATTGCCCTACTCATTCTTTTGAGTTCCTGGTGGCAATCAAGATGCAGGCAGACATTATCTCAATACAGCAGACACAAAACTCTGCCAAAAGAAGAAATATGTATCTACTTGCTTCACTAGTTTTTTTTTTTTAAATATTTATATTTCATTTCTTTCCAGAAAGATTTGAAAGATTCTTGACACACAATTTAGTGTTAAAAAGCATTTGGATTGAGTCACAAATGAAAGTTATCTTCAGTCTTTTTAGAAAAAAAAAAAAAATTGTTAGGAATATTAGACTGAATTCAGAAGCCTGAGATTTTGAGTTCTGGATTGTTAGTCAATTGATGAATAAAATGTTTGACCTTTAGCTCTTGTTAGAATTTGAGCTTCAAAAATTCAATGAAGGGCTTTCTAAAAACAAATTTTTAAAAATAAAATTAAAGGGGCTGGGATTGTGGCTCAGCCTAGAGCGCTAGCCTAGCACATGTGAGGCCCTGGGTTTGATCCTCAGCACCACAAAAAAGTAAATAAATAAAATAAAGATATTGTGTGTAACTACAACTAAAAAATAAATATTAAAAAAAAACAATAAAATTTAAGAAACATATAAAATTGTACCTTTTTTACTTAGAAATAATTTAAGGTTATCTAAATAATTGATATAATTTATGAAATTGACATTTCTAAGACATAAAAACATTTTTAAAAGTGTATAATATTTTATTGGTCTTTTAATAACAGAAAATTTAATCATTCCTATCTATAAAAACTAATGTTTAAGTCAAGAAATTTTTCCAATTGCACTGTTTTTCCTACTCCCCAAAAAACAAATATGAATAAATAAAAATAGCTAGTAGTTAAATATATATACAGAGGAGAGATAGATAGATTGATTGATCCTCTACAATGAATTCTGATGTTTCTGAATGCCTTGATTAAATAATTTTCAATTCAATGAAAACTTCAATTATCATTATTTTAATTTATTATATAATTTTTAATTGTTTTAATTTGTTATAATAATATATAATTATATATAATAATTATAAATTTATATAATAAATAATTATAAATTAATACCCAAACATAATTTGACCTTTTCCTTCTAGGCTGACAACTTAAAAGAACTCCAGAAGCCATTTACTTTCAACCCATTGTTCTTAAGCAGTATTATATTCCTGCCTATGCAACAGTGAAATTTTAGCCAATGTTAAGGACATGGGTACTACTGCATATTGTAAAGTGGATTGTCCATTTATAGACCAGAGACACAAAATGTCTTTTCAGGTATAGAGTTTTTACAAGAAGTCTTACGCTAACACCTTTTCCTTTTCCTGAATAAGCCACATTTTCCTCAATTATTAGCTAATGAGCTAAAATACATACAGCATCAGAATGTTTTATGTCCTCATTTAAAGTACTTATTAATACAATAATTAATACTTTGCAGTTATCATGAACTATTCTTTTTCTTTTAAAACAAAAATTACACGTGACTGTACAACATAGGTTGTGGTATTCAGAGTTCTTCATAGCTGCTCAATTTCATATGCAAACATAAGTTGCAGACCTAAAGTTCTTAGTTCGCTGAACTCAGTACTGCTGCAATTGACTGTGCAGTTCTAATTTGATGACTACAGCATGAGTAGCAGTTCTGGAATTACACAACACAATGCCTCTTTTCAAATCATTCTACCTTTTTATTAATTTGGTATTCTCCCCCAAATAAGCCCCCACACAAAGTTGCAGCCTGAAAACACAAATTATGTTTGAGTATTAACTTTAATGCTATTATTATTATTATAATTCTATAATAGAGGGAAACATTTAAAAGAAATTAGAAGAAAACCCTCCTTCATTTACATAATTATATAATTGTAAATATTACTGTAGAGACTTTTAAAAAAAGAATTTACTGAAATCATATTACTAAATCACAGTTACCATCTGGGACAATTTTCTGGGGCAGAGAAATAAAATGTGTTGAATAAATTTTAAAATAATACCCCTAGTTTACACTAGACAATCAATTCTATAGCTTTTATAACCACCATGAAAAGATATAGCTATCTCTAGAAAGGAAAATACCTAGCTCAGCAAAGATGTTAGCACTTTGTTAAAGCAGGGATTTGAGAGTGGCAATAGTTTTTGAACAATCGGTTATGAATACATTTTAATTAAGATTTCTTTAGGATTCTTAGAATTTCTTATATAAAATGTATGAGATTAATTTACATAATGATAACAGGTGCTTTCTAACTTATTTGTTTTTTAAAGACACTGATATTCAAATATTACAGATTATCTTTGAAGTGAACTTAGCTTCAAGGGGGAAATACATTGAAATAAGCAGTCAAATATAACAGCTTCTCCTGGAGTGTCCTCTTTTCCCTTATAATGTGAAGGGTAATTTCCTGGGAAATGTATAACATTTATCAGCACTAATTGTTTTTTTGTTGTTGTTGTTCTTGTTTTTATGGTTAAATCTTCTGGGATTAATCCCGAGATTAAATTTACTTCTTCTACTCGGAATATCACTTCTTCTGTTTCTATAATGCAAAAATCTCAAAGAATGCCACCATTCTGGATGCACATTTAGTTCTCTAACATGTTGATTGGCTTTGGCAACAAAGGTCTATTATAGCAGAGCTTTTATTTTAAACCTTAGGGTTTACTGAAAAGCTAAAAAGTTTTTTCCTTTTTTCCTTGATACACAAGATTCAACTTTCTTGGATTTAGAGCACCTGTCACTAAAGCTGGTTTTTTATACTATAGTCTCATTTTAATTTTCTTTGCAAATATTTTTACCAAATAAGGTCACATTTTGAGTTTCCAGGTGGACATGAATTTTGTGGGGACACTTCAGCTTCAGTCAAGGAGACAATTAGCAGGTTGTCGTAGCACAGGATTGACACCAGATAAAATTTAAATAACTTATTTTTGATTTAACATTATTCAGCTAAGTACTCCAAAGAGAACATAACTTTAAACTGCCATTATCCTGCTTTTGTTTAGGTGTTCATATGTTTATATCACTGGGGGAGAAAAGCCAATATATTTGGCTAAAACAATGAAGGATAACTTTAGGACAAAGACATTTGAAGCTTGTAGCTCTAGTTTCACATAATGATGAAATTTAATCACTGGCTTTATTGTTTATTTAGTACCTGCTCTTGTAGACACTGTTAAGTCACCAGATCTACACCATATTTCGTAGGTATGAATGTATTTGCAATGGCATACAGTGTTAAGTGCTGTGAAGTAAATAGTGATGGAAAATATTTTGCTAGTTGAGATGGCTTTGGAACGTGAACCTGAATACAATGAAATGAACAGCCATTTATGTATTTGTGAGTAGAACATTCCAGGTAAAGAGGAGTTTGCAATGAAATGGCTTAAGCATTATCTGTGAGAGCAAAATCCAAAGGAGACCAATTCACTATGGGCTTATTAACTTGGATCACATGAGAGATACTGGTGATTCTGTCAAAGGCAGAAAGAGTAAAAATGTTGAGAGGTGATTGGTTCTGGATATATTTTGCAGATAGAGTCACAAGATTTGCTAAAGGATTTATTGTGAGATGTGAGGGAAGAAGAAATATGGTGAAAGAATCCTTAGTTTTAGGGCTGAGCACCAGAAAAATAGAAAGTTCAATAAGATGGCAAAAACGATAGGAGAAGGGGTTTATTTGGAAAAGAAAATCAAAGAGTTCTGTCTTGATATATCAAGTAAATGTATCAAGTAGGTAGTTAAATATATGAATCTGAGCTCAAGTTAGAGTTGGAGGTAGAAATTTGGAAGTTGTTGGTTCACATAAGATATTTAAAGCAATTAACCAATAGTATGAATTTTCTAAATTAATAAGACAACAGTATATATATGATCTTTTTAAATTCAGTCATCATCAGATTTTTTTCAAGGTTGACTTTAAATTAGGCAGTGTTTTAAATTCTAAGAATACAGTGGTGATACTGACTTTCAAAATATGAATATATAATATTGGTAATTCCTAGGTGTCTATTTCACATTTGATGAGGAGTACAATTCTGAAAACATTGTTTCCAAAATTTATTCAATTTTCAGATATTGCGTTATCTACATTTCCAGATATTTATCTGGAGTAGTCCATGTTCCAAAAATAATAACTATAATAAGTAAATAGTACTTTCTATTGATTACATTATCATTTTAATTGTTCCAAAGTAATAATATTTTTTGTCAGCATGATGTGTACCTTTAGCATAGATAACTTATCTATTAAGATTATTAACTAAATTGTTTCCTAATTTTAAAAGATTTGATTTTATTCACATTGAGTGGTGCCAGTGATTTTATTCCCATATATGTATTTTTTTCAATTTGCAGCCAGATTCTACAGCATCTGAAAGAGCAGTTGCCAGATTAGCAGTACACCCTCTTCTGAAGAAAAAAATAGATGTGCTTAAAGGTATGAATGAAATGATTTAACTCTTGAGTATTTTATAATATAAGCATAAGTTTCTTTCAAATATTTAAAAATGTGGAAGGTACCTGCAAATATAAAAAGTATCTGATTCTGAAGAAAAACTGAATCTATTTTTTTTTAATTTTAATATAATATACATATTATGTATATGTGTATTATATTCAGTGCATTTAAATATAACATACATGATCAAGTTGAATATATTTGGTGTTCTAAATGCTGATTAAACTCATGATATTTTTGATTTAGCCATTTCACATAATATTTATATGCATTATAAAATATAGAGAATTAAATACTTTTGCCACAGGTTAGATGAGATGTATTTTTGTTTGAAAGCACAGTTGAAAGTATTTAATGCGTTATGAACACAGAAATTAAAGTCGCCATTTTCCTTTATTTATATTCAGTGACATTTTTACTGTTCTTTGTAACTCCAACATATGAAGAAAGGGTGATTCTTCTTTTATTTGGCAGTTTAGAAATGGATGCATCCGAGCCTGTCATGAGTTAGATTTTTAAGAAATCAAAAGATTTTTTGTTAATTATCTCATTTTAAATATTTCATTATAAATTCAAGTTTTCCTCTTAAATGTTTCCAAATAATTTAAGAATTTCTGTCCTAAAACAGTGATGTTTTATATGTTTCAATGCTGAAATAAGTCATGTACTGTTTTTCTTGCAGCTGCTGTCCAAGCCTTTAAAGATGCAAGACAAAATGCTACCAAAGTTGACTCATCAAAGAATACTTCAGAAGAAAATCATTATAAAGACACTTTGTGTTCAAATGATGATGCAAGGAAATTACAGCCTGAAGAAACTATCACCAGTGAGCAGAAAGTGAAAGAAGCCAAAATACAGGCAAAGAAACCAACAAATAATTCAAAGGAAAAAATAGCCAAGGTAGAACATGGATCCAAAGCAGTAAACATTACAGAATCTCTGTCAAAGCCTTTGGGAGAGGATTCTGTAGTTCTTTGTCAACCTGAGCACACACCTGCTGAAACAAAAATGAAAACATTAAGTCAAACAAAAATAATGAAGGGGTCTGATAGCTCAGTTGATGGTAACAGTGATAGCGAAGAAGAATTACATGAAGAGGAAAAGGTGTATTTTGATGACAGCACAGAAGAAAGGTTCTACAAACAGTCTTCCATGTCCGAGGATAGTGATAGCGGTGATGACTTTTTCATTGGGAAAGCCAGGCGGACAGGAAGGAAAGAAAGTAGTTGCCATTCTTCAGCTAAGGAACAAAAACCCCTCCAATTTTTACCCAAGGAAGAGACTCATGAAACCCATTTGAATGTAAGAAATGACAAAAACAAGCCAAGTACAGAAGCCAGGAAGTTAGAATCAGTGTTTTTCCATTCTTTGTCTGGATCTAAAACCTCTAGAAGGTAAGGTTATTTTTTATTCTGAAATAATTATTAGTACTTATTTTTTTAATTTAGAACTTTATAGTTGTACATTGTAGTTGGGTTCATCCTGACAAACTCACACATGCATGGAAATTGATATCAGTTTATGGCACACGCATGCACACGCGCATGTGTACACACACACACACACACCCAGCCACCGCCCTTTTCTGTCCTGTCCCTCCTTCCCTCTCCAATTTTCCTTCCTCTACTTGACTTCCTTTCACTCATCCATTAGTGTATTTGATTGGTTCTTTGTATTAGCCTATCCTTCCTTCCTCCTTCTCTTTGTTTTGCTCTAACTTCCATATGTGAGAGAAAACATTCAGTTGAGTTTCTGAGTTTGGCATATTTCACTTGGCATGATATTTTCTGTTTCTATCCATTTACCAGCAAATACTGTAATTTCATTCTTTTTTTTAATATTTATTTTTTAGTTATAGGTGGACACAGATTAGTGCACCAATAAATTATTTTTATGTGGTGCTAAGGATTGAGCCCAGTGCCTCATGCATGCTAGGCAAGCACTCTACCTCTGAGCCACAACCCCAGCCCCTGTAATTTCATTCTTTTTGATGGCTAAGTATAACTCCATAGTGTGTGTGTGTTTGTGTACACATATATCCCAATTTCTTAATTCATTCATCTATTAATGGGCATTTGGTTTGATTCCATAATTTAGCTATTGTGCATCTGTAAACATTGAGGTGACTGTATAGCTGTAGTATGCTGACTTTAGATCTTTTAGGAATATACCAAGTGCGATAGTTGGGTCTTATGGTAATTCTGTTCCTAGTTTTTCGAGGAATCTCTATACTGCTTTCCAGAGTGGTTATGCTAATCTGCACCAACTATGTACAAATGTTTCTTTTTCCCGCAACCTCACTAGCACTTATTATTATTCATTCTTGATCATTGACATTCTGAACTGGAATAAGATGAAATTTTATTAGTTTTGATTTGCATTCTCCTGATTGCTGTAGATGTTGAACATTTTTTCATTTATTTTGTTGGCCTTTTGTGTTTCTTCTTTTGAGAAGTTTCTGTTCAATTCTTTGTCCATTTATTGGTTGAGTTATTTGGTTTTTTTGGCATTAACTTTTCTGAGTTCTGTATATTCTGGTTATTAGTCCCCTATGGGAGTGGTAGCTGGCCAAGATTTTTCCCCCATTCTGTAGGCTTTTTTTTCACTCTCATGCTCTTTTAATCATTTCCTTTGCTGTACAAATATGTTTTAATTTGAAGGCATCCCGCTTAGTGATTCTTGGTTTTATTTCTTGCACTTTGGAGGTCTTAAGGAAGTTAGTACCAGCACCTACATGATGAAGTGTTGATCATTCTTATGTTTTCTTCTAGCAGTTGTGAAGTTTCTGGTGGAACTCCTAAGTTTTTCATCCATTTCAGTTTGAGTTTTGTTGGGAGGGAGGGTCTGTTTTCATTTTTATACATAAATCTATCCTGTTTTCCCAGCACCATTTTTTAAAAGATGGCTAAAAGTATGTGTATTTGTCTCTTTGTCTTCTGTTCTATTCCATTGTTCTTCATGTCTATTTTGATGCCAATACAATGCTGATTTTTGTTACAACAGCTATGTAGTATAATTTCACATCAGGTACTGTGATGCCTCCTGCTTCGCTTTTCTTGCTTATTATTGCTTAGGCTACTCTGATTCTCTTACTCTTCCAATTAAGAATTTGTTTGTTCTAACCCCATGAAGAATATTATGGGGATTGCAGTGAATCTGTGTATTGCTCTTGGTAGTATCTTTGACCATACAAAGGCCTTTTTCTGCCTCTATTGAGATGATCATGTGATTTTTATCCATAATTTGTTTAAGTGATGAATTACATTTATTAATTTGCATATATTGAACCAACCTTGCATCCCTGGAATGAAAACAACTTGATCATGATGTATTATCTTTTTGATGTGTTTTTGAATGCAGTTTTCTAATATTTTATTAAGTATTTTGCATCTATGTTCATCATTGATCTGTAATTTTGTTTCCTGTTGCATCTTGTATAATTTTGGTATCAGGGTTATAATAGCTTCATTAAATGTATTTGGGTGTGTTCTCTCCCATTTTCATAGAATAATTTGGGAAAGACTGGTGTTAGGTCTTCTGTAAAGGTTTGGTAGAACTCAGCTGAGAATCCATCAGGTCCTGGGCTTTGCTTTTTTGGAAGGCTTTTAATTTCTCTTTGAATTTTATTATTTAATATTGGTCTGTTTAGATTTTCTATATCTTCTGATTCAATTTGGGCAGGTCATATGTGTCTCGAAATTGGTCAGTGCTTTTCAGATTTTCCAGTTTATTGTAGTATAAATTTTCAAAATAGGTTTTGATAATCCTTTGGATTTCAGAAGGGTCTGTGGTGATAAACAGTCTGTTTTCATCTCTGATTTTGTTGATTTGCTTCTTCTCACTCTTTCTTTTGGTTAGTTTGGCTAAGAGTTTCTCAATCTTATTTATATTTTTAAGGAACCAACTCATTTGATTTTTGACTCTGGTCTTAATTATTTCCTGCCTTTTCCTGGTTTGGAAATTACTTTGTTCTTACTTTTCTAAGGACTTGAAGTGGACCATAAACTTACTTATTTGGGATCTAATTTTTTTAATGTAAGCACTCAGTGCCATCAGTTTTCCTCCTAGAGCTGCTTTCATTACTGTCCCAGAGATTTTGATACATTGTATCTATGTACTTATTCATTTCTGAGAATTTTTGATTTCTAGTCTCCTTTCTTCTTTGATCTAGTCTTCATTTAAATGAGTGTTGTTTGATCTCCATGTGTCCAAGTAGTTTCTATTATTTTTCTTGCTGTTGATCTCTTGCTTCATTCCATTATGATCTGATAGGATATGTGGGATTAATGTTGTTGTTTTGCTAAGATTTGCTTTGTGGTCTAGGATGTGACCTATTTTGAAAAAAGTTTCATGTACAGCTGAGAAGGTGAATTCAGCTGTTTTGGGGTAGAATATTATGTAGCTATTCATTAGGTCCATTTGATTTATATTGTTTAGGTTGGAGATATCTGTATTGATTTTTATGTTTTAATGACCTGTCTGTTGGTGATGGGTGTGTTGGAATCACCCAGTATTGTATTGGGGTCTTTGTAGATTTAATGTCATGTAACTGGGTATGTTGACATTTGGGACATAAATGTGTACTATTATCTTCTTGTTGGATTATTCCCTTGATTAGGACTAGGATATAGTAGCCTTCTTGTCTCTTCTAATTAATATTTGCCTGAAACCTACTTTGTCACCTAAGAGACTAGCTATTCCTGCTTATTTTCTTCGTCCTTATGTATGGAATATATGTTGCCATCCTAGTACCTTCAGCCTGTGGATGTCTTTGCCTATAAGATGAACCTCTTATAGACAGCATATTGTTATTGTTAGATCTTGTTTTCTGATCCATTCTCCTACCTGTGTCTTTTATTTGGAGAGTTGAAATCACTAACATTCAGCATTAGTGTAGATTTGTGTTTGTGATTTTCTTCCATTTTGTTTTTTTGTTTGTTTGCTTGTTTTTGCTATATTTTATCCTGTTTTAATTCTCATTTAGTGGATTATTTGTCTATTGAACTTTCTGTGTTTTGGAGCTTTGGAAATTGATTTTCAGGTCCTTTTTTGCAGTTTGTCTAAGTATTCTTTGTAGTGTTGGATTGGTACTCATGAATTCTTTTAGTTTATTCTTGTCATGGAAAGTTTTTATTTCCCCCTTTTAATTTGAAACTGAGCTTTGCTTGGTATAGTAACATTGCTGGCAGTTGTTTCCTTTTAGGGTTTGGAATATCTCATTCCATGCCCTCCTTGATTTTAGCATCTGAGCTATGAAATTGAAAGTGAGCCTTATTGGTTTGCCTCTAAATGTGGCCTGGTGTTTCTCTCTTGCAGCTTTTAATATTCTTTCCTTATTTTCTGTATTAGGCATTTTGATTATGATATGTCTTGGTAAGCTTCTTATTTGGGGTCCTGTAAGCCTCCTTTATGTGGATGTTTATCTCATTTCTGATATGGGAAAAGTTTTCTGTAACTATCTCATTGAAAATGTTCTTTGTGCCTTCAGTTTGTATTTCCATATTCTTTTCTATCCCAGTGAGTCTCAGGTTTGGTCTTTTAAAGTTGTCCCAAAGTTCTTGTGTATTCTAGTCATGTTCTATAACTTTTTTCCCTTTATTTTACTCAAGACCATATACCCTGTCTTGAAGTTCTGTCTTCAGAAGGGCTGAGGTTCTGTTTTCTTATCTGTTAGTGATGCCTTCAATTGAATTTTTACTTTCTAGAAGTTCTGCTTGGTTTCTTTTTACTGTTTCTGTTTCTTTTTTAAAATGGTCTTTCATATTTGTAATTGTTCTCCTAATTCCTTCCTTAGATCTTCTTTTATTCGTTGAACATTTCAATAATCAGTTTTTTATAATCTACCTGTAGGCTTTGTCTGCCTCATTATCAGTGGGATCCTTTGTTGGGGCATTATGAAATTTCGGGGAAGATTTGTTTCCCTGTTTTCTTAGGTTTTCAGAAGTCTTGGACTGGTGCATTGATTGAGGCAATTTCTTTACCTCTTCCTTTGGGCGTGTCCTTCAGTGTGTAATTATTTTATTTGTTCTGAGACTTATCTGTGTTTTTGATGTATGCATAGATGCCAAATGCTGGGACCTGAGTTTCCTCTCTGATTGTTCCTCCTTGGGTCTTTGTTGTTGGTTTGAGGCTTTTTGTCTCCTCACTTGAATTGGGGTAATGTGAGGGAATGTTTAGTTCAACTGCAGTCTTTATACCTTTGAACTTTAAATGTCCCATTAGGTTCCCAACACCTCACAGAGTGGGGCAAAATAAACAGTAGTACCAATCATTGCAAACAACAAACAATACATTGTTAAATTTGCCACCATTAAAGAATAATGGTAACAACCATGAACTAGAACTGGCTTTACAGCAAATAGTAGGTATATACTATATCATTCACAGCAGTAATGATTATATGACCATTAATGATAGGTACAGGAATTAAATAGACCAATTAGTTCTGAAAGATGGCAGAAATATAGTTATTTAGGGGAAAAGGAAATGTGTCAGGAAGTTAATAAAGACTACGTTTTCAAAAGTGAACAGAGAATTCAGAAGAGATGTAGGAACTGACGTTTATACGGAAGGAGGGGAAAAATAGAAGCAGCAGTGTATTGGGAAAGAGAGAACAAAAGAATTTGGCAGTTAACAGGAGAAGAAAGAAATAAACAAATGCAAATAATACAAAACCAAATAAAAATATACAATCCAATAAACCCAAACCCTCAAAATATAATGCTAGTAAAAATAATTACATTTAAAAATGAGAGAAAAAGAAATAAGTGTATGTTTATATATTCCTTATGCAGTCAACACAGCCAGAATTCCACACACATATATGCTCACACATACACAGAAAGAATTTAAAAAATAATATAAAAATTTTTATTTGTTTTAAAATGAAGGAACCTTCTTAACTGAGGTAGTCAAAATAGTTGACCAGACTGGGTGGTCACTGCATACATCCACCAATCTTTCTAATTCTTCTTGAGTTATGTACTGATAGAGCAAGGGTTAGGGGATTTTAATCCCTTCCTGTTTTTGCATTGCTCTTTGAGCTGCTGCTAGTTGGAATGGACAAAGATTGACGCTGTTTGATACAAGACTCAGCTTCCCTTCTCGCCAGTTTGAGGTGGGATGGATTAGGAAGTATTAACACTTAGAGTTTTATCCATTTGGACCAGTTCACAGTGGTGCACTCCCAGGGTTCTGCTTCTGCAGCATTCTGTGAGAAGAGTTCCAGCAGGTGGGGCTGAGGTCTAATCAGGCCTCAGGAGCTTTGTTGGGTGGTCCCTGCTTTAGAGAGACTGAATCAGCCTACTCCTAGGGCTAGACAGTAGCTGATCTCTTCTTTGGGTCCGGTTCTCAGAAGCCTCCCAAGAAATCCACTCGTGGGGCAGAGGGCCAATGCTTCACTCACTGCTGCCCAGGAGCATGGTCTTCCTGGGCTTAGACCCTGAGTGTATTCATCACCACCCACAGGACCCTCCACCCCACCCCATCACCCCACTCAAATGCATCAGCCTGCTTCAGCAACACAAAGGAAAAGCAAGTTGGACTCCCTTTTGCCCTTCCATATGGAACCCCACGAGATATAGTAGTCTACTCTGTCCTGTTTCATGTTCTATTACACCCAGCCTAGGCCCCTCCATAGGCACCTGCCAGGATATTCTGGCTGCAGTTTTTTGTTTTTTTCCTGATCCCCCTGGTCCAGTAGTCACGGCAGCCCCACACTCACCCCAGATGGCTTCTGCCTCATCTCTCTGTGGCCAGTTAAGATACATAATGTGCTTTTCGAGTATCAGTGTGCAGTGCAGCCTCTGGATCAGTTAAGACTAGGCAACATTTTTTATCTCGGGTTTCTCTGTACCAAGACTTTGATCCCCCTCCTGCTAGTCTTGGGAAATTGCACTGCAGCTGCTGGTTATCTTTGATGAACTCTTTTTTCTTTATTTATTGTACCCAAATTTCTAAGTCCCTTAAGTGGCTTTGAGTGTACAATATTAAAATTTAGTGAGATCCCACTTTCAGCAACCTTGCTGAGAAGCTGTACATCTACTGCCATGACATAACATGGGATACATCTTCCTTTAGTTCACCATCTTCTGGATTCTAATCCTTACTTTAAAAAATAATAATAAACATCAAATAAAGTGAGGGAAGAGACCATCTCCCATGAATAATTTTAGTTTGTTCACTCCATCCTGTTTTTAGACTTGATTCGCTTTTATAATAGGGTAACAAACAGATACACTCATGGCAATGCCACATTTGTCCAGCTTCATCGTTAAAATTAAATGAGATATTATAGCCAAATAATATGCCTACCTAACTTGTTATTCCTTCAGTTATCAAAATTTTGAAACTTGAAGTTAGTCTTTCATGAAAAACTTTTGAAAATATTGCACATCTCTCTCTCTATTTAAATAGAACTTTCTGAAAAGAATATGGTATGGTGGGGGATTTGTTGTTTGTGGTTTTTTTTGGTGAGGGTTGTTTGTTGCTGTTTTGTTTTGGTTTTTTTGGAACTGGAGATTTAACCCAGGTGTACTTTACCACTGAGCCACATCCTTAACCCTTTTCATTTTTTATTTAGAGACAGGGTCTCAATAAGTTCCTAAGGACATTGCCAAGTTGCTGAGGCTGTGCTCAAACTTGGAATCTTCTTGTTTCAGCCTCTTAAGTCACTGGGATTACAGGCATGTGCCACCTCACCTGGCTTGGTGGATTTTCTTGAAGGCCCAGGACTGCCGTTGTAAACTCATTTTACTGTGTAGTGCTGTTGGGAAACACTTGCCCTACCAGTTGCCCCCAGCTGCTTTTTGTTCGATGATGTCATCTTCATCCCTGCTGTTGACCACTGCTTTTCACAACTGTTCTGTTAAAAATCAATAAGTTCATTTATCTTTTTAGCCTAATAGAGTATATCTTCACATTTTAGAGTAAAGTTCAGTTAGCTTCAGTAATAGCTACTTTGTTCAGTAACTGTTATCTTCAGTATATTTATAGTTTAGAGATTATTCTTTAATAAAGATTAGGAAAATGTGATATAAAAATTTTAAAAAGAAGTAAGAATATTGAACAGACACTCAACTACTTTTGGACCCTTGAAAATAATTAAAATATTTACTTACACCCCAGTCCTGCCTCAAAAATGTATATTTTTTTCTTGTTTGAAAATAACATATCACTATCTCTTCCCAAAAAATGTAAATCTTAATTTTTGTTATATTTGTTTTCCCTGTAATAAGACTTGGGATTCTTTAAATAGCCCCAAGAGTAGAGGCAAGATAACCAGACTAGAATATTTTTCAGTTATGAACTGAAGGGCCTATAAGGATAGAGAGCATAAAAATCCCTTATGTATCTGTATTTATGTTAGAATCTTGCAAACCTTTGATGTACCTAAAACCTGGGTTCTTTTATTGATTGTTGTGGGATGATTGAGTATGATAGTCCCATGCATAAGTTTTATCATCCATTTTATTATGTTGTCTTCATGAGGATTTAAATAAATCTTTATAAATCATAATGATGTGTTTCTTTTTTAGGGATTATAGAGAACAAGCTCCAAAGAGCAAAACCACCCCAGGTATGTATCAATGTCTACTTGACTTCCAAAATGCAAATGAGCAGTGCTTTACCAAAGTTGAAGAATGAAAAATTATAATTGCTTACTGGCCTCAATGAATTTATGCACCCACATAAATGGAAACTGAACATCTTATAATTATATAATTTTTAATTTTATTGGTTTTTTGTTGTTGTTGTTATGTTATGTTGTTGTTATGTTGCCTTCCATGTTAGCAAGACTGTGTTTCTATTTAAATAAGACAGTACAGCATATATTGGGAGACACTCAATAAACAGCTATCTACAAAGATTAAAAACCATGTTCCAGAATTAATTGTTCATATGAAAATTTTTAACTTCAAATTGGACTTCAGTTAATTTTGAAATATTGTCTTTAAATAAAGCAAAATTTATCCTTTAAAAATTGGTTTGATAAAGGAAAAAATCTGTTTCTTCTGTATGCTATTTAAAAATATTTTTTTTTTATTATTTTTGCTTTCTTTTCCAAGATTTTCTGGAAAACAAACCTCAGACTGAGAATCTATTTAAAAAGAATGTACCAAAAGGACCTACAAATACAAAGCAGCAGTTACACCTGCCTCTTCATCCTTCTTGGGAAGCAAGCAGGAGGCGTAAAGAACAACAGTCTAAAATTGCTGTGTTTCAGGGGAAAAAAATTACATTTGATGATTGATCGGTACTTCTTTTTGGACTTTCCATCTAAAAGTTATTTTCCTGTCTTTCCCACCCCCTGGGGGGCGGAATTTTTTTTTTAATTTAATAATGTAACTTATTTTACATTATATCTGAGTAAGTCTTATTGAAGGGGTCATAGAATGCTAAGTGAGAGTTCAAGTTATGTTTACATATCTTTCAGAAATCAAGTACACACTTAAATTAATTTTTAATAATACTCCTTGGATTATTTCTTCTGTAAAAGAATTTGGGAATTATAGTAATGTTAGGATTTCTCATTTGTTCATATCATGAAGTATGTTTCCCTGGTGCAGCTTTTTTTTGTTTGTTTTTTTGTCATGAAAATAAATGTCAAGGTATATTTAAAATAGTAATGAAAAAATTTGAGAACCTCTTAGTTATTTAAAGTAGATTACCTTTGTTAGAAGTTATTCTTTTGAGCAAAACAAAAGTAGTTACTTTATTATGGGTGTACAAAAAATAAATTATATAAATAAACATTAATTTTTTATTATATTTATTACTAATGACTTGTCATGTACTTTACTGTTCTAAAATAGTTTTTCAGAATTAATTTGGGGTTTTTAAGTTATATTTTAGTTACTAAGGCAAATTGTTTAAATGTAGCAACAAAACCAAAGGTCATTTTTATATTCATATAAATATTTCTATTAAATCAAGAATGTATACTGTTTACTTATTTACTCTTATAAAAGCTTTTTTTCTTCTTTTTTGGTACCAGAGATTGAAGTCAGGGGCACTCAACCACTGAGCCACATCCCCAGTCCTATTTTGTATTTTATTTAGAGACAGCGTCTCACAGGGTTGCTTAGTGCCTCATCATTGCTGAGGCTGGCTTTGAACTCAGTCCTCCTGTCTCAGCCTCCCGAGCCCTCCTGTCTCAGCCTCCCGAGCCGCTGGAATTATAAGCATGCTCCGTCCACCTGGTGTAGATTATAATTTATAAGAATAAATTCTAGAAGGAAGAGCATTTCTTCTTATGGCTGAGCAGAGTTAAGAGTGGCTAATTTGTACATTGCAGTACTGTTATTTTAAAAGAAAATAGTTTAAAATATTCCTTCAAATGTTTCACTTTTTGCTACTCTGGAAGAAATGGAAGGTTATTATTTAACTAAACAATGCTTCAATGTTTTGGTTTGTTCTTTTGGTACTGGGGATATAATCCAAGGGCACTTTACCACTGAGCCACATCCTTAGCCCTTTTTATTTTTTATTTAGAGGCAGGGTCTCACTAAGTTAAATTGCTAAGGGTCTTGCCAAGTTGCTGAGGTTGTGCTCAAACTTATAATCCTCTTGTTTCAGCCTCCCAAGTCACTGGGATTACAGGCATGTGCCACCTCACCTGGCTTGGTAGATTTTCTTGAAGCCTAAATTCCATGTTTCCTGCATGTTAATGCTGTTAATGACAGGGAAGATCATCTGGTTAGCCTGAATTATTTGCCTCAAGAGTAATGTCTTCCAATTTTAAAAGCTTAAGAATTTAGGTAACTAGAACAATGGAATTTAAGACATCATGTAAGAATTCTTTTTTTTTTTTTACTTTATTGAGTGCAAAAATTATTTCACTTCTTTTAAATTTTTATTTTAATTTTAGAATGACAAAAAAATAAGTAAAAGAAAAATGTCTTTGTGCCTGCCTACTATAGTTTTTATAAACTGTGAAGTTGAGAGCACTATCTTCCAGACTGCCAAGTCTGCCCAAAACTTCTTACCCCCATTGGAAGGAGCTAAGAATTAGGGTCCAACTGAAAAGTTGGAGGGAAGAGTTTTCCATTTGTTGGCTGCTAGATTTTGTTACATGGAAAATACTGTGGATCTTTCTTCTGGAATGTGGTGAAGTTACTTAAAATCACATTTGTCCTTTTTGAGTAGGCCTAGAACAGACATTAGGGGACATCTGGCAGCATCTGAAAATAGTTTGTGTTATCACCAGAGGGTAGGGATGCAAGAGAAGGTACTGCATCTAATAGATACAGGCCAGGTGTGCTGCTAAACTTTCTACAGTACATAAAAGGTAGAACTTTCCAGCTCAAAATTTTAGCAGTGCTGAGGTTGAGAAGCCCTAATCTGGGGCACATTTGACCCCACTTATTTTGGGACATTACCTTTCAATAATTCTACCCTGGTAGTTTGTATATTAAGAAATCTTTCTGTTGTGCTTAATAAGTACACAGAAAACTATTCCTAGCTTTTTATAAGCTGCTGGGATTGTTCTCACTTCCTTCTAATGTCTTTGTTTATTTGTTTGTTTTCCTCTGACTTTGGTGGATTCTTCACATTCATTGCACAAATCAGTTTTCTACCACTTACTTGAGGGGACCCTTCTAGAGATATCAGGAGCACATCCTCTCTTTCTTTGCATCTTCTTCCTCTACAATATACTTTGCCTTCATAAATTTCAATTACATTGTTCTACCTGAACCCTGAACTCTTTTCAATTCTGTGAAGCCATCAAGTTCTTTGGGGTTTCTTTCTTTTTTCTCTGTAGTTTGGAAACTCTTCAAACAGTGAGCTGATATACTTGTGGCACTGGATTCATTTGTTTTCCTTCTCTCAGAACTGCTATCTTATGCTGCCTATTGTCCATTGTCTAAAACACATTATTTCATATATTTTATAGTTTTCTAGTTTAATATAGAAAGGCTAAGGGGAAGTTGTCACCTTCCTGGCTAAGTGTTTGTTGGGCTTCCTTTTTGAAATTTTATCTTTAATTTGGTGTTATTCCATAGTTAATAAGAAATAGAAGTCCTTCATTATTTATTTTGATACTCATATTGTACTTAATTTGGCTAACGGGAGTTTTGTCAACTAATACCTCTGTCCTTTTGACATATAAGTCCTTTCTCTAACAGCGAGAAAGCCAGTTCTCATTTTCTGCAATATATTTACATGTTTACTCAACCCTAAAATACACTGTAGTCCATCTCAGAATTGCTTGCTAGCAGACTCCTCTATAAAAGAGAAATCAACTGGCCAAAGTTCAGTATTTGTTTAGAGTTTTTCCTTTAACCTGAAGACATATTGGTGTTTTGTTTTGTTTTGGTTTTTGGTCCTGAGAAATTGAACCCAGGGCCTCGTACATGCTAGGCAGTCATTATAATACTACTAGCTACATCCCCCAGCCAGTTTTATTTATTTTTGAGACAAAATCTTACTAAATTACCCAGACTTACTTCAAATTTGCAATCTGTCCTCCTTAACCTCCCCAGTAGCTGGGATTACAGGCATGTACTGCCACATCTAGCTTGATCTTAAAACTCTTTGACAGTTACCTGGAGTATTAACAGCCAGAATAGCAGAATAAGAACATCCAAAAATTCTTCTCTCTTTAAAAGCAATAAGAAAACTGTCCAAACTATTAGATCAGAACTCAGAAATTAATCCAAGGCTTGCATCAATTCAAGGAGTATTTATTCAGGAAAATGACTGAATCTTTCTATAAAAACAATGATTGTAACCATATCTTACCTTGTCACATTTCTATTTCCTACTTTCTTCCATTATGGCCTTGAAAACTAAAAGCCCAGAATCAGTTTTTTTTTTTTTTTTTTTTTTTTTTAAAAAGGCAGATACCAGAGGGGAAGAAACAGTTGGAATTTCTCCAAAGACACATTCCTTAAGAATTATCATTATTTTGACCTGCTTGTCCTGGAAGACTACCACTTGCAAGGCTGTCTTATTTGAAGTAGTCAAAGCTTGCTCAGATTGATAACCCTTTTCCTTAAGACAGCTTTTCAGAAACAATTAGAGGCAATTGTGCAACATCAACTTCGTCTCAGTGGATAATAATTGAGGTAAAACCTAAGTTAACCAAAAAGCTTAAAAGGAAATCTGGGGGTGCTGAGGCTGGGGCTTGGCGGTGGTGCATTTGCCTGGCATGTGTGAGGCACAGGGTTTGATTCTCAGCACTGCATATAAATAAATAAAAAATAGAGGTCTATCAACAACTAAATATATACACATATATATGTAAATATATATTTATATGAGTATAAAAATCTGGGGAAATTAATTTAATATCTATTGGTACTTTGACAATTCAGACATAGTCCTTGGAATCAGAGAGATGACTGCAGATTCATAGGACTGTGCACAGACTCAGGAAAGAGCTGAGAAGATGCTGAACTCATGAAAGAGCTCAGCAGATGCTGTCTGACTTTAAGGTGCTTCACAAGCAACATGTGAAGGCTAAGGGGAAGTTGTCATCTTCCTGGCTAAGTGTTTGTTGGGCTTCCTTTTTGAAATTTTATCTTTAATTTGGTATTTAGGAAGATTTCTATTTCTGTTCTCATGGTTGTGGCTTGTACCTTTTTTAATGCCCTTAGTCCCCTCTTTTCAAAATTTGGCATCTGAATTATCTACTTTTAATGCCATTTTTTATTAGTCACCTAAATATTAGTTAATGTATTTTCTCAGATTTCCTTTTAACACCTCCATTTTCCAATTTTTAGTTGCATTATTTTTACTTCATCATAATAATTTAACATGACAGAACATTATCACATTATCTACCCTGTCACCACCTTGGTTTTAATATTAGATTTGTGATTGAGAGTGTTGAATTCTAAATTTCTGAAAAGTATCCCTGGTCTTGTTTTGATGAAGTTAGTTTTCTAACATTTCTCAGAAAAGAACTCATGTTAAGAATTTTTTGAGCTCTTGGTGCTTAAAACATTATCTGTAGTTTTGAAACATATAGAATTGTGGCTGGATCTTAGGATCATAGCTTCTCACCGATTCTGCCCCTTTTCTTTGTGGCAGCTAAACCTCCCTTGAGTCTTTTTTTCAGAAGTTTCTTACTCCTCTTCCAGTTATAAAACCTAACTAATACTCTGGGCACAGTGAATCTTCACCTGCTTCCTGGGTGATGGTGTTTGATTTCCTTCCTGTGACATAAGGTTATTTTCAGTGGGTAGATTCCCAGAGGAATTTGTATATTTTGCAAAACATCCCCCTTCTCTCTTAGGCCTACACCATCAAGGGAAGTTTTATTGGATCAGTTAAACTTTTTGTCCCAGCAGGTCAAATTCTAGGGGTTTTTTGTATTATACACTACCAATCAACCAGCTATTGGTTATTTGGAAGTCATTAGCACCATTCTGCCCAAACTTTTTGCTGCCTATTTTACAGTGCATATTTCATTCTGATTCTACAATATCTTCTAATTCATGGGTGGTTATACAACTTTCGGCCTCTTCTTGGTTTTCAATTTTCTCAGATTAACTGTAATTATCCCAGCTTACATTTTGTATCACCTCTTGGCATCATGCATACTGTATGGCTAAGATATGAAGTGTCACCAGAAAGATCATGATTAGATTATGAGAGCTATAGCCTATGCAGTGGATTAATCTATTTGATGGACTAACGATATGAAAGGACAGCTATACTGGGTGGTAACTGTGAGCAAGTAGGGTGTAACTGGAGAAAGTGGTCATTGGAGGTATGCCTGTGGGGTTTACATTTTGTCCCCAGCACCTTGCTCTCAGCCTTCCTGACTGCCTTGAACTGAGCAGTTTTTCTCCACCACCCACTTCCACCATGATGGTCTGCCTCACCTTGGGCCCAAAGAAATGGGGACAGCCAACCATGTACTGAATCTCTGAAATCATTAGCCCAAAGTAAACTTTTCCTTCTCTAAGTAGATCTTATTTAGGTATTTTGGTTACTCATATACCCCAAACATCAAGTCTCATTGAACAAATAAAGCAAAGTGCAGGACCAGGAGTGGAGTTTGTTATATGTTGGACTCATATTTGGCTGAATTTATGTGATATGATCAATTTGAAATTAATGCTTTCAATTCGCCTTCACTGCATGTACCAGAACAATTTCTTAATAATCTGATGTTTTGATTTTTGGTTTTAGTATGTTTTAGTAGAAATAGCCAGATTTCCTCAGTAGAACACATCTAAGAGACAAACTATCCAATATACTTTGCCTTAACTCTGTCTTCTTTCTCCTGAGTGTCCACTATAGGCTTATCTCCATTAGCTTAGGAGTGAATATGAAACTTCCCTTATTATTAAGGACTTTATAGTCTCAAGTTAGCTCATACTCAACTGTAGCAATTCACCAAAAAGTTTAGCCGTAGGGCTATCCTATCTTCCTTCTGTGTTCTTTAACATGTGAGCCAGTTATTATCTTGTCACTTACTGGAGGTATCTGTACTTCATTAGATTTCTGTTTTTTTTACCACCTCATCTCTCTGGATTAAAGACAAATTATGATTTTGTAATTTATCCAGTTAGAATTTTTAGAGTAGGAGTAATAATCTTTCCAGCTTCCTATGTTGCTTGACCTGCTTTCATCTTTATACTATCCTTTATGCTCTAAAAGTGTTTTACATAATCAAATTCATAATTCACTTCAGTGTTCTCATCTGTGCTTTCTGTCTTCTTAAGAGAGTATCTTTATTGGAAAAGGCACTCTGCCATAGCCTTGAACATCCTCTGTTCTTCCTGAATCTGCCAAGAATGCAAAGCCCTGTTTGCTCTTCATCTGGGTTATTTCTCAGGGTTGTGTTTGTACTGACCAACCTTGAGGGGTGAGTAACACCTCCCTAGGACAAAAATCAGTCAAACTTGGTATTTCTACACTGCAATCTACTTTATGTGCAGGTATCCAACTGTGGTCCTTTGTGGTTTCCTCTGGAGAAAGGACACTGGAGAATGTGGGCATATAGGGTTAACCCATCAGGCTTACTCAGTGTTCACATTCCCAAGATTTGCCTACCTTTCAGACTCGCCCTTGTTGTTCTGCCTGATAAAAATGTTTTTGTATGTATAAGTTGGCCTTGGTTCATCTGATACTAATTTCATGAGATGGTTTATCTGACAACATAATTTATGATAAGTCCCTGTCTGTGCAGTGGAAACTGGACACTGAGTAGCTAAGGTCAGTTATGTATGTCATTCATGTCTATGTGATTGGCCCCAATTTAAAAAAAAAAAAAAAAGAACATCAAGGTTCAGGTGAGCATTCTACTTGGCAATACTTCTCATAGGTTGTGACATTATTGCTGAAAGAATGAAGCATATCCTGAGCAAAGCCTGTCTGACTCTTGGCCCCTCCTAGGTGACAACCACTGAGCCTATAGACCACAGTATGCCAAATTGATTGGATAGTTAATGCTAATAATGTGATTTCTATTGAATATTTCTTTGCTCTGGGAGGTTGAAGTCTGAGTAACTGAAGTCCATCAGGTTGACAATTCATATCCAAGTAATTGACCCCCTGGGCATTAAGGTTCAGCTGAGTTTCCCAGATAAGCAACATTTCATGCATACTGTTACATCATAACTGGGAATGTGTGTATATGACTCCACTGGGAGAGGACACATGGAAACTTGCACCTGCTATTCATTCCATGCACCTTTTCCATATGGTGATTTTAATCTATATCCGTTCACTGTAGAAACCATTCTGTGAGTACAACAGCATTTTCTGAGTCCTATGAGTGTTTCTAGTGAATCATTAAGCCTTAGAGTGGTCTCACCCACTGCCATCCCCATCCAATAAGGAACTAGCACAAGCATCACACTCTGGATATTGTCTTTGCCATACGTAGTAATATCCCTCGTCTCTGATCCAGGACCTCATGTCTCCTGCCAGCATCTATGAAAACTCTTATGCCCTGTAAAATTAATGACACGCCCAAATAATCCTACTATATTTTCCTCCAGTGCTGTGTTTTCCTCTAGGTTTATGTTTACATTTAAGTCTTTAATTCATGTGGAATTTATTCCTTGTGCATCCTGGCAGAGATAGGCAAACCAATTAATTCTCAACTAATCTGTTTCCCATTCTCTCTTGAAATTAGGTTTGGGTCCTGGGACTCAAGAATTGCATAGGTCTCAAGTAGAATGTGGGAGAAATCTAAGTAAACCACTTCCATGTCTAGCCCATAACATCTTTTCTTTTCCTCAACTGAGTGCCAACTCCCAGCAAGACAGTAGATGCCACTCCCCACTTTTAAAATGGAGGAACAACTCTCGGCCTGAAGATCTGTGAGATGCTTTTCTCCATTTCATCAAAGGAACATCTGTTGTATTAAGACACTGAAATTTTTAGATTTTTAGGAAGCAGCACAAGTAGAATCATTTTGATGCAGAAATTGTCACTGGAAGAATGATGCTGCTTGGGGTGGGGGAAGACCTCATATGTAATTTAGGGGTCCAAATGAAAGTTAGTTAATATACAGGGCTAGAAACTGGAGATTCATGTCATACAGGGACAAAACAACAAAGGGGTCGTTTGTAATTACTTGGAAAGTGGACCACATAACTGCTGACCCAATAGCTCTAGGGGAAAAGATTAAAAATTGGGATATTGGTTGTATTGTTTGCATTTATCAATTTTTTTTTTTTAAAAAAAAAAAGGAGGTGAACTATGGCAATCATTTGCTGGTCTACAAGTAAAACAAAAAGCAAAAGGATGGAAAACCTATCGCCTATAGTCCCAAATGATAAGAAATTGTGCATAAAGTTTCCTGAAGTCTTCCAGCTTCAGCTCTTCCTCCTTTTCTGCCTCTTTCTCTCCCTCCCTCAGTCTGTTTCCCTCTTCAATAAATCACTTTCCCCTTCTCCAAAAAAGGACTCCTACAGCCAGTATAGATAGGAGTAAGGATGTATATTTCCTCATAAATATAACAGCCTTAAGGTGTGGAGGAAAAAGAGGAAAGAAATAAGGCAAGCTTGAGAATGATATTTAGGAAAGAACCTTGGGAGCTGCTACAAGTGTATGTAATTGACAGGATGCCTCTCAAACAACAACAATCTGCTTATTTGTAACACCAAGGAAACTGCAGGACTGAACTTCAGAAGCCTTTGAATTTTCCATCATATACCAGCACAATTCACAATAGCTAAATTGGATCCAACCTAGATGCCCTTCAGTAGTTGAATGGATTAAAAAAATGTGGCATATATACACAGGGATTATTACTCAGCAATAAAAAAGAATCAGAACATGGCATTTGCAGGTAAATGGATGGAATTAGAGAAGATAATGCTAAGTGAAGTTAGCCAATCCCAAACAAACCAAATGCTGAATGTTTTCTCTGATATAAGGAGACTGATTCATAGTGGAGTAGGGAGGGGGAGCATGGGAGGAATAAATGAACTCTAGATAGAGCAGAGGGGTTGGAGGGGAAGGGAAGGGGGCATGGAGTTAGAAATGATGGTGGAATGTGATGATCATTATTATCCAAAGTACCTGTATAAAGACATGAATTGGTGTGAATATACTATGTATACAACCAGAGATAGGAAAATTTGTGCTCTATATGTGTAACAAGAATTGTAATGCATTCCGCCCTCACATAGAAATAAAAAAATATATATGTGGGGCTCCTAAACCTCCTCAATAATGAAGTCGGTAATGAAAATTATAAAGGCCTATCAAAGGACATTACTCTCCACATCATTCATTTCAGATGTGGCTTAGGGTGATAATGGGAACCCAAGAGGATGGATCCAACACTACAAAGAACAATGAACAAGTAACTTTTCCAGTAGCAAAACTGAAATAAAAGGAATGCTCTCATTCCTAGATCATAGAACTTCAAACTGTCTGCCAGACTGATCTCATAACTACTACAGACACGTCTTCTCTGTCCACCATGTTCACTCTACCAGATGGCACTTATTTAAAAAAAAAAAATCTCACCCTAGTATGTTGGGCCTAGTACTCTGTTGTTCTCTAGTTGCATTAAAAAAAAAAAAAATGGAGGCGGGGGATGTAGTTCAGTGGCACAGTACTTGCCTAGTACGTGTGAAACATTGGGTTTGATCCTCAGCACCACATAAAAATAAACAAAATAAGGTATGCTATGCATCTACAACTACAAATGTTTTTTCTTTAAATGGGTCTGAGCTGGGCTCAGTGGTGCACACCTGTAATCCCAGGTGCTCTGGAGGCTGAGGCGGAAGGATCATGAGTTTAAAGCCAGCCTCAGTAAAAGCGAGGCACTAAGCAACTCAGTGAGACCCCATCTCTAAATAAAATACAAAATAGGGTTAGGGATGTGGCTCAGTGGTTGAGTGCCCTGAGTTTAATCCCCGGTACCAAAAAAAAAAAAAAAAAAGTGGGTTTGCTTCTATGAATGGGTCTAAATTACAGAATTATAGAACAGATAATACATTTAGTAGTCTAAGTATGATATCATTTTGCAGAAATTAAGTAACCTTAAGTTAGATACTGGAATGTTGTTTGTACTTTGAACATGTGTTTCTCTTCAAGGGAAACTTGTTTTGAAAGAAAGTCATTCTCCATGTTGTTTTCAGGATAAAATTAAAAGGATGTTTTCAGTAAAGATGGCCAAAATTTGGAGGGTCAACGAAGGGAAGAGGGTTATTTGTGTTTATTTTTAAACTAAACATGGTATGAATACTCAATAGTTAGCTTAGCTTTATCACACACAAGAGTTCACAGCCTTCAAATACACTACCAACAGTCAATTGAGCTCATGTCTGAAATGGGTCTGAGTTTGTTCTGAAATGTTTTAATCACAGGCACCACCTGTGTTAAAAGAGAGGTTGTCAGACAGTATTAGACTTTTAGATTTGTAAGTATTATAATTACATTATTAATATACCTAGATTTACTTTCTTGAGCACTTTGATAACTACAAGGCTCCCTCCCTTAGTCTTGCAGGTCCAGGTCTCTAAACAAATATCAGCTGATTAGTCCTTCCTGCTTGCTTTACTTTACTTCTATCCTATTCACCTGACATCTATAGATTCATGTTGTTTTCAGACTCCTTCATTTAGAATGTAGGTTTTGTGAGTAGAAGGAATTTGTTTTCTTCTCTGCCATGTCCCAAATTTGAACCGTATTTGGTACATAGTAGGTTAAATGTTTTCTTTAAAAAAAAAAAAATCCTATAAATACTTGAATAAATAGTCATGACTATATATAAATGTTTTCAGTTTATCAATGAATCCAAATGGCTGAATAGTTGCAGCTCCATTTAGGAGGCTTTTAGAATAATCCATGACAGAGATGTGACTTGGACGTGGGTAAGTAGCAATGCAAATAAGAGAAAGGTGATGAACATGGTTATAGAGGAAAAAGTATGAATCAGTCCTCTACAGAAAGTATGATTGACTATTTGAAATAAGAAAGCAGCATGATTACTGGACAGTACTAAGGTACCATTTGAAGTTTATCATCATTAATTTGAAGTGAAAACAATTCACATAGCCATTTATTTTAATTTCTATGATCTACTATTTTTACTATATTTATTTTAAGCTCTTGATCTGTTTTGTTACAGATTTGTAGTTTTTCATTTGTCAAATGGGAGAATTACCTATTTGCCTACCATGATTTTCATTGTATTTTTTTCCAAACATTTTTTCCATGTTATTAATGGGGTCTGATATTTTATCTTCTGCTTGTTGTTGGCATATGTGAAGGTTATGAACTTCTGTATACTGATTTTCATACTCACCTTATAAAACTCTCAATGTTTTTAATATTTACTCAGGCTGAGTGCAGTGGCGCAGACCTGTAATCCCAGCAGCTCAGGAGACTGAGATAAGAGGATTGCAGGTTCAAAGCCAGCCTCAGCAACAGAGAGGCTCTAAGCAACTCAATGAGACCCTGTCTCTAAATAAAATACAAAATAGGGGGTGGGGATGTGGCTTAGTGGTTGAGTGCCCTGAATTCAATCCCTAGTACCAAATAAATAAATGAATGAATAAATAAATGTTAATTTAAAAAGTTTACTCAGTTGTTGATAATGCTTTTTTAGAAGTTAAAATTATATTACTAAAAATAGTAATAATTTTACCTGCTCCTTTCTAATTTTATAACTTTCTCTTGCCTGATTTGAATAACTAGTAACTCCAGTAAATAAAATAATAGCATGAAAATGAACCTCCTTATGTTTTCAACTTTAATGAGAATGTTTCTAAGTGCTTCCACATACATGGATATTGACTTTTTGATTTAGATATGTATCTTTTAAGATATTAAGCTCTATTTCTCTTTCTGAGGTGTATTTTTATAACTCAAAAATGAATGTCGAGTTTTATTAAATGCCTTATAAGCCTCTCTGAAGTTAACTATATGTTCTTCCTCTTCAATTTTTAAAGATTTAGTGGAAAAACAACAAAAATCGTGCCTCGTGCATTTTGATGTATCTGCTTTTATTTCTCATTAACTTACCTGTTAGATTTTCATCTGAATTCAATTTGTATTTTTCTTAAAAAGTAATTTGTTCCATCTGTTATGTATTTTATTTATAGAACTAAACAATTTAATCTCTTTTGAAGTTATTTCTATAAATTTGAGTTATTTCACTTTTTTCTTATTTATCAAATTTGTATTTTCTTCTAGATTGTTTAACCAGTTGCTTAAGTGAGTGAAACATTTTTCTTTGTGTGCTTTTATACATATCCCATAGATTCCAATACATTGTTATTTGGGGGCCACAAATTTTTTTTTTCAATAGCACTTCAAATGATTTCTGAGTTTTCCTTCTCTGCTGTTTTGTAATTTTCTTTTATAATTGCCCTTTAAATTTTAAAATAATATGTTTTTAAAATCTAAATTAATCTCAGTAACTATGCATACATTGGCCTCAGAACTCTTTCATCATTTTTAAAATTTTGCATTTTTAATCATTTTTTAACACTTGCATTTGTGTCAAATATTTTAATTTGGCAGTTAATTTTATCTTCAAATTAGACATTGTCATTGTGGCTTTATGCAGTTAATTTTATATAGATTTATTCAACATGTTTATTGATTTCTTCATCTAATTTTGTCTTGCTTTTTCATATTGCTTTCCTACTTTCTAAAGTACATAATTTTTAATGACAGTTTGTTAATGCTAAACCCTTTCAGGTTTTATCTGTCAGAACAAGGTCTCACTCTCAAATGATAGTCTTGTTAATAATTATTTGCTTCCAATACTATGAAAACATCTATTTCCTGACTTCCTTTGTTTCCACAGAGAAGTCTGCTGTTCTTTTTGAGCACTTTTTGAGTAATTCTTTTACAACATAAAATAATATTATTTATTAAGAGGTTATCTTTATAGTTTAATTTTTATAGTATGCTTAATAGTACTCATTGTTTTAGAACAAGGGTAAGAAAGCTTTTTCCATAAGAAATGAGATGGTCAATATTCTATGTTTTTCGGATCAGAAATTCTCTGTGGCAGCTACACAACTTTGGTACTACAACAAAAAAACAGTTAAACATAATATGGAACCAAATGAGTGTGACTATATTTCAGTAAACTTTCTCCAGAATCAGGTAGAGGACCTGATTTGACCTGTGGTCCATATTTATTGACCTTTTCTTTAGACAGTATTTACTTACTGCCTTTTCTGATTAATGAATAAATTAATACATTTATTCTTTCTCTCAGCTCCCTTTCCTCCATGATTGAATATTAGTTGGTAGTATTATCTTTCTTAGATTTTTTATCTTTGCTTTCATTAATCTAAATAAATACAGGCAAATGAGTATATTTATATACTTTTGACTTCAGGTATAAAAATATGAAGAAATGGTAAACTTAACTTTTCTTTTCCTTTTTTCTAAGCACTTGTTTGTTATCCCTCTGTTTTATGAGGGCTTATAACATTTACATTCTGTACTATCACCCTAATCTTTGTGGGTCAAGTGACTTGTTAAAGGTCACATAGATGATAAGTGGTAAAGCTCAGATGTGAGTTTAGCCTGTGTTGTTAAAAATTATATCATACTGCCATTGTTTTAGCTCTTAAGGCTGCTATAACAAAATATCATAGATTGGGTGGCTTCTAAATTTTAAAAAAAATATTTCTTATAGTTCTGCAGGCTGGGTAGCCCAAAATCAAGGTACCAGCAGGTTCAAAGTCTGATGAGACCTGTTCCTCATAGATTGTGCCTTTTTGTGGAATCTTCACATAATGGAAGGAACAAATGAGATCCTTTGTTCCTCTTTTATAAGGTAATAATTGTATTCATAGGCATTCCACCCTCATGATTTCATTACCTCTTGAAGTCTCCACTTATTAAGAGGTTAGAATTTCAATACATGAATTTCAGGGTTAGTAGATTAAGATTTCAACACATGGATTTGGGGGAAGACATTCAGACAACAGCACCATATTTTTCTGACCTAGGATAATCCTTCTCCTTATATCTAATAAAGATTGTTGGAGTAGGATAAGCCAAATCATTTACAAATAAAGATGTGAAAATAGCAAAATAATGATGTAAACCAGCTTCTATACATTATTAAAAGTTGACCATAACTACCATGGTTATATTTTAGGAAGCAAATTATTTTTTATTTGTTCTTTTTAGTTACACAACAATAGAATATATTTTGACATATACATATACGAAGTATAACTTCCCATTCTTCATTGTACATAATGTGGAGTTTCACTGGTGTATATTCATATATGAACATAGGAAGGTGATATCTCATTCATTCTACTGTCTTTGTCATTCCCATCTCCCCTCCCTTCCCTACCTCCTCCCCACTCCAAATCCCAAATCTGTGAACTTCTACTCCTCCCTGCCCCCTCCCCACCTCGCTGCCTATTGTGAGTCAGCATCCGAATATCAGAGAGAACATTCTTGCCCTTTGGTATTTTGGGATTGGCTTATTTCACTTAGCATGGTAGTCTCTAGTTCTATACATTTGCCAGCAAATGCCATTATTTCATTCTTCTTTATGGCTGAGTAATGTTCCATTGTGTATATATACATTTTCTTTATCCATTCATCTGTTGAAGGGCATATAGTTTGGTTCCGTAGCTTAAGTATTATGAATTGAGATGCTGTAAACATTGATGTGGCTACATCACTGTAGTATGCTGATTTTAAATCCTTTGGGTATATGCTAAGGAGTGGGAAAACTGGGTCAAATGGTGGTACCATTCCAAGTTTCCTGAGGAATATCCATACTGCTTGCCAGAGTGGTTCCAGCAATTTGCAGTCCCACCAGCAATGAATGAGTGTGCCTTTTCCCCATATTCTTGCCAACATTTATTGTTACTTGTATTCTTGATAATTGACATTCTGACTGGAGTGAGATGAAATCTCAGTGTAGTTTTAATTTGCACTTCTTTAATTGCTAAAGATGTTGAACAATTTTTCATATATTTGTTGACTATTCATATTTCTTCTGTGAAGTGTCTGTTTAGTTCCTTTGCCCATTTATTGACTGGGTTATTTGTTTGTTTGTTTGTTTTGGTGTTTTTGCTTGTTTTTGTTTGTTTGTTTGTTTTGGTGTTTTTGCTGGACATTAATGCTCTATCTGAGGTCAGGTGGCAAAGATTTTCTCCTATTCTGTAGGCTGTCTCTTCATGTTCTTGATTGTTTCCTTTGCCAAGAAGAAGCTTTTTATTTTGAATCATTCCATTTATTTATTCTTGATTTTACTTTTGGCCCTTTAGGAGTCTTGTTATGGAAGTTGGGGACTAATCCAATGTGATGGAGATTTGGGGCTACTTTTACTTCTAGTAGGCACAGGTTCTGTGGTGTAATGCCTAAGCCCTTGATCCACTTTGAGTTGAATTTTGTGAGTTTTTATTACACATGGATTACCAGTTTTAGGAAGTGAATTTTATTAAATGCATCACTTCAGTAAAACCAATAAAAATCATTGTGAAAGTTTCTTGGATTTTTCACTTGTGGGTAGCCTGTTGTTTGACAGTCCTGGTAACCTATGAGTCAGTGGTAGAGTGCTGTAGCTCAATGGTAGAGTGCTTGCCTCACATGTCTGAGGTACTAGGTTTGATCCTCAGCACCGCATATAAATAAATGAATAAAATTAAAAAATAAAGGTCAATCAACAACTAAAAAATTTTTAAAAATAATTTTATCCCAATATAAAAATCAAGAAAGTTTTATTAATATTAAAGTTTTTCCATTTTTAAGCAAAGCACTTAAAAATCTAGGAAAAGAAAGATGGTTTCTCACATGAAAATGGGTGTCTTAAGACTAATAATATTTATTCAATGGATAAATATTGGAAGTTAAAAATATAAAAAGAGATAGCCATTACCATTTCATTTATTCTGAAAGTTAAAATTCATGCAGTTAGAAACAAAAAAAAATATGATAGGCTTAGCTAATTGGAAAAGAATAAATAAAATTGAGTCTACCACTGCCTCATTGTAGGAAAATTTCCCACTGATTTTATTTAGTTCCGATTTAATCAAGGGGTAAAGGATTTGCTGTATTCTGTTTATGCTCTCGTCTTCATAAAGGTATCCAACTCTCCTTACCCTTTTCTTCAGGTGGACTCATAGGTTACCAGGACTGTCAAACAACAGGCTACCCAAGTGAAAAATCAAAGAAACTTTCATCTTGCTTCTATAACTTCTAAGAGTTCTTGTCCTTCCTCTTTCTATCCATTCAGTTTAACTTCCCTTTCTCTTCATTCTCTGCCTCTCCGTTTTGTACACGTTTAGTTTTATTTGTCTTTTTGAAAGCAGGTGGGGGAAAAAAGCTCTATAAGACTTGAACAAGTGTTTGTTTTGCAATTTAAGGCTAAGGTTTTTGTTTTCTAAATCTATATTCTTGAATGCCTCTGATCTGGGGTAGAAAAATAACCAAGAGAATTAGTGAGAAAGAAGAAAGGATAGAAGATACCCAGAAAACAACAAAGTAAGTACTAATACCTAACCCTGCCACATTTTGCAACCAGGATCCTATACACATTACAAAGAGTTCTTTGACAAACAATCAGAAGATATTAATTACTAATTCTTGAGAAACTCATCAGGCTACCAATTAATCATTTTTAACCATTATCAATTTAGTATGGCTTTGGGTAGAATTAAACTTTTAGAGAGTTTGAAATTCAGTTTATCTACCTTGGGCTTAGAGCTACCTAATGCTTGATATTGGACATTCTGATGATATAACAATTCTCTGTAGGTGACATCTTTTCCCTAAAGGAAATTGGGTTATGAACTTCTTTTTAAAAAATAGGAAGATAAGGTGTTAGTAAAATAACAGAAGCTTTCCATCATAAGTGTAACAAGGAAAAAAATGTATATATATAAAACTATGAAAGAAGCAAGCACCTTTACAGAGAGTGAGGAAAAGTCCCTAAGTGTGCAAGGGACAAATACTTTTCTCCTAGGGAGACAATAGGACTAAAAGAAATGGCTGTCTAGTTTGACTGGAGGAAAGAATTCAAGAAAAGTGACAGGACATGAAAGCAGGGAAGTGGGCATTAGAGCCAGTTAAATGAAGACCTTGAATGTCATTTACGATACTTGAAATTTAGTTTACAGGAAATTGAGAAACCAAATTTAAAAGGAAAAAATTTGAGGAAGAAGAAAGTTATGCAAAGCATGTATTATAACCACCTCGCCAAATGTCCTTAGCTTTCTTGTCTTTCCAGTAACTACCCTCTTTGAAAATGTACTAGGTCAGAATTTTCCCATGATATTTCAAATCAACAGATCATTTGTTTAAGGTTAAAATTACACTTGACCATAATGGGAGTGGGGGACTCATGCACATGACAAAAACAGCTCCAAAAACAACATTTCGGCTCTTCTTGTGAAAGAGCACAGCACCTTTAATATCTTTGATGAGGTTCCAAAACTATCTCAAATTCTAAAAGAAAAAAAAAAGGTTTGTTATCAGGATAAACATTATTTTGTTTAATGAATGAGGTGCATTAATGAAGGAAAGAAATACTCTGTTCAAATGAAATAGCACATATTACTATTATGCAATTCACTCAGATCTTTAAAAAATCACTTACTTTGAAAATGAATCTAGTAGTAATCATTAATGACGTAAAAGGACTAGATAAAGTACTTGATTTGGAATTTTGTCATGGATGCATTAGACTGACAGCTGATCATTTTTTTTATTTTGTTCTTTTTAGATATATATGACAGAAGAGTGTATTTTGACATACATACATGGAGTGTAAATTATTCTAATTGGTATCCCATTCTTGTGGTTGTACACAATGTGGAGTTTCACTGGTGGTGTTTTCATATATGAATATAAAAAGTTATGACTGATTCATTCTACTGTCTTTCCTATTCCCATCTCCCCTCCCTTCCCTAAAAAGATAGACAGCTGGATACATGATGGGCGTCCATGTATGATACAGTTATGAAGAACGCAATCCAAGATATGAAGGACACAAAGCAAGTCATCTTAATCCTCAAAATCAAACTAAACTACTTCTGGTTGAACCTGTAGATGATGATTTTTTAAATAGTAAATGCAAAGAACAGAGAGACGTATTAAACAACACCACAGTATTATATCAGCAAAAGCTACAATGTGGATATTTATGTAGGACAAAAGACCTATTTATTTTTCACACATTAATAACAAAAATTTATAAGTGTTAAATGTATGTATTTTAGACACTTTAAACACATAATAACCAAATTCAGTGTGTAGACCTTGTTTAATCCTGATTCATACAAAAAAACCCTGAAAAAAATTACTGAGAAAACTGGTGAAATTTAAATACAAGCTAGAAAATATACTCTACTGTCATGTATAACTAAAAAGAACAAATAATAAATAAGTCCAAGCTAGATATTTGGAAATATTAAGGAACTGCTAATGTTTTAAGTGAGATAATATGGTAGTTTGTTGGAGTGATTCCTAACCTTTTAGAGATACCCACTGATGTGTACTAGATTTGCATTGAAATAATAGAATGAGGAAGAGGCTTGAGAAATAGTGGATAAAGGAATAAAAGAAACAATATTGACCATGTGCTGATAAATGCCAATGCTGGCTGATGTGTATATGGAGAGTCATCAGATGGTTCTAATTTTCTGTATGTTTGAAAGCTTCTGTTGGAGAATAATGTAGGCTATCACTGGAGAAAATTCAGAGTATGCAGGAAAAAATAGGAAGGAGAAATAAAATCTTTTACTTTCCAAGGCTTCAGAGTTAACCACTACTAAACTTTTGCTGCACTCTCTCAGTCTCATTTTTGAGGCAAATGCATCCAACATAAACATACATAAACACTTAGAATAAATCAGTTCATATTAGAACAGAGCATTTTGTAACATAAAATTTGAAACACAATCTTAAGTGATGCCTCATAATTCTTATAGTAGTATGAAAAATTAACATTTATATGGATATTTCTAACATGCTTAAAGTGCTTAAATAATGCTTCAGAAATCTTTTATCTGTGCATTTGATAATTTCAAGATAGGTTCCTCAAAGTTAATTATTGCCCAAATGGAATTATTTAAGCTTCTTTGTTTTGTTTTGTTGTTTTGGGGTACCAGCAATTGAACCAGGGGTGCTTAACCACTGAACTACATCCCCAGATCTTTTTTTATTTTCTCTTTTGAGACACAGTCTCACTAACTTGCTTAGGGCCTCACTAAATTGCTAAGGCTGACCTTGAACTTGCAATCCTCCTGCCTCAGCCTGGGATTACCACCACACCTAACTTAAGCTTTTCTTCTTCTTCTTCTTCTTCTTCTTCTTCTTCTTCTTCTTCTTCTTCTTCCTCCTCCTCCTCCTCCTCCTCCTCCTCCTCCTCCTCCTCCTCCTCCTCCTCTTCTTCTTCTTCTTCTTCTTCTTCTTCTTCTTTAGAGAGAGAGAAAGAGAGAGAGAGAGATAATTTTTTAATATTTATTTTTTAGTTTTCGGTGGACACGACATCTTTATTTTATTTTTATGTGGTGCTGAGGATCGAACCCAGAGCCCGCGAGCTACTGCTTAAGCCACATCCCAGCCCAACTTCTTGATATACACTGTCAAATTACTTCATGAAAAAAGGGATGAACTTATATTTAAATATTTTATTAAAATACTAATCTCTCAATTCCTTGATAGTATTGAAAGGTAATGTTAATTTATTAATTATAATACTCAATCTTCCCATAGAATAATTAGTATGTTTCTCTACTTATTTAACAAATATTTATATTTTCTTCCTATGAGCCCTATATCACGATTTTTCCTAGGTATATTTTAATACTTTTGAAAATTATAGCTCCTGATTATTACTAGCATAGGAGTTTTTTTTTTGTAATAGTGCCCAATTAATTTATTGGATTTAGATCAACTCTAAAGTATTTAATTGATTTTCTTGTTTTTTTATTTGGAAACATTGTAACTTTGACAGTGACTTAGTCCCTCAAAGACTTTCACTTATCTGTAAAATAAAGAAAAAAGATCTTCTCCTTCACAGTGTGAGAAAACAACAAGATGATCCATAATCCTGTCTAGAATATAGTAAGGACTCTTTCTCATAAAAGCTAATGCACTTCCTCTCAGAAACAGCCATTGTTGTCTTCTTTGAGACCGCATTTTCAGAAATCAGGCCTCTCATTTGACTTAATATTTTTAGATTAATCTCAAAATGGTGGTTAAGTGATTCAGTGAACTCACCATGAAACACTTAGGTAGCCTGGTTACCCAGTGAAAAAAGGATTATTGATGCCAACCCTCTGAAAAAAAAAAAAAAATGTCAGTGAAGCCAAGAGGTCAGTATTGATTTTGAGTGAAGATCCAAAATATTCTTATGGGGAAAATCAGCTCCTAGGTTTTTCTAAAAAATTCAACTGAGAGAAATGTTTGAGGCTAAAACACTCCCTCTGGCCATTCATTACCAGGGCACTGAGAAAGAATAAATCCCTGAGGACTCCCTGTAGCTAAACTGTGAAACTCTAGATGAGGAGTGAAAAAAGGAAAATATAATTTTTCCCTTTGTGTCTCTATTATTCAGAAGTACTCCCCTGAGAAAATGGCGAGGGACAGGAGGTCATAAGGCTGTGGGGTCCTAACTCCTGATAAGTCACCTCAAACAACAAAATAACTCCCTGTGGACTAAAAGACATCTCTGGTCAGTCTGGACCCTGGAGAATTTCTAGGTTGATCATTTTCCAGAGAGCAGATTGCCTAACTTAGTGAAGAAGCCACACCATGTGTGTTTTTCTTCCCATCCCTCTGACCTCATTCCCTCAGGTCTGTGATCTGCAAGACGAATTTTATCCAGATACTGATATTTTGGGTGCATTGTCACACCTTGTGCCACTCCAACATCACCCTAGTGCCTAGTGAAAATTTTCTATACCCCAAATTAAAAAGAATGGTGAGAGTGCATTGAGAAAATATTGGGACAGGGATAAGTACAGCTGACTACTCATTATTCTCTGTTGAGGGTCTCATTACCCCTGCAATTCCTCCAGGACATTGTTATTTTGCTGTGCTTTTCTCTAGAGTTTTTCCTTTCCCCTTATCCTAATAACTGGAGTGTATTCATTCTAAGGATCTGTGAATGTATTAAGACTACACAGTGAATAACTGGGTGAAGTGATGCATATCTGTGAGGCTGAGGCAGGAGGATCCAAAGTTAGAGGCCAGTCTGGGCAACTTAGTGAAATCCTGTCTCAAAATAAAACATAGTTTGGGGGTGTAGCTCTGTGGTTAGTGTTTGCCAGGCCCTAGGTTCCATCTCTACTCCTTTGGGAAGAAAAAAAAAGATATCATATTGTACTAATATAATTAGAGAGAGCAATGTACCCTAATGAATCCTTTCAGTGGAAGTTTCTCACTGGAAGTCAAATAAGAACAAGAAAGAAGAATGGTAGAGGAAGTCATTGGGAACAGGTAGCAATTGGAGGAGCAAAAGCTTGAAAGAATCTCTCTCCCTCTCCTCACCCCCTCCACCACCCTTGCTCATTCTTTCTCCTTTTTTCTTTGGATTGATGATCCTTTCTAGAGCTCCATTGTGACTGGTTGGATAAGAAGGAACTGTGGTCTTTCCATTGTAAGGATGGGCTTCCTTTCTGAGATGCCCTACCAGGACTTTATGAAACAGAAGATGGGGTGGGAGGGAGCAGACTATTAGACCTTCCAACAGGGGAAGGAAATGGGGAAAAGGAGAGGAAGGTGTTCCTGCTTCTTTCTGGAGGAAAATTCAGCACTTAGATACTGAGAACAGTGCAGGGTGGGGGTGGGGGGTTATCAACAGAAATTAGGTGATGAGCGAGTTGGAAGAAAACATTTGTTGTTGGATTGCGTAGATGTTATTTTATTCATCTCTTTTGCAGAACACAAAATTAAGTAATTGCTGGCCCCCAATAAAATTTTCATTGATAGTATCCCTAATAAATAACTCCCTTTCTGGGTAATCCCTTTGTCTCCATCATTCCTTACCCTCATGTGATTTGGGTGGCAGCAGCTCTTCTCTTACTTGACCCCCTCCTCCTTCACATCAGAGGCTACAAAAGGAAGAGCACTTGACTCCAGCCAGACCAGTCATAGAATTCACAAGAACTGGATCAAAGATTTACACATGATACAGAATGAGCCTAGGAAATGCCTTCCCCAAACTTTTCAAACTGTAACTATGCACTTATGCCATTTTCTTTCTGGTCAACAAGTTATATAGATGTGTAGCTAGGTGTTTAGGCAATAAGGATTCAATCTTTATGGAGAAATGAAACCAAGAGAATGGAGTAGATTCACAGATACACAAAGAAAGAAGTGGCAGAGAGATCATGGTCTTGACATTCCATTTTCTTATTCCATTGCTCCTCCAAAAAACTTCACCTTTGTCCTTTACTTGTATGAGTTTACAAATTCCTCTTTTAGTGCTAGGTATGGTGGTGCACACCTATAATTCCAGATACCCAGGTGTTGGAGGCAGGAGGATAGCAAGGTTGGAGGTCAACCTCAGTAACTTAGCAAGACATTGGATGTAGCTGTGGTAGAGTTCCCCTGAATTCAATGCCCAGCACCACAATTACTCTTTGACTAAACAAGTTTAACATATATCCCTGTCAACAAAAACCAAAGAGTCCTAAAATTAAAGTCAAATAATCACAACTATTTTTTACTCATGAATCTTAGCCCCAAGAGTAACCCAACTATAGATTTGTTTTAAAAGCCTTTTTTTCTCCCTAATGTCCTCCCTCTAAAAACAACCACTCTAACAGCAACAACAACAACAAAAAAGACTGATTCTAGTGTATCTCACTAGTTTGCAAAAACTTACTGATAATATTGGTTCCAATCTGCAAGGGATACATTCTAAAACCCACAGTGGATGCCTGAAATCCTTGATGATAATAAACCCTATGTATAGTATGTTATGTTTTCTGCATATGATACATACCTATTATAAAATTTAATTTATAAATTAGACACAGAGATTTAATAATGGCAACTGATAATAAAATAGGACAATTATAACAATACGTGATAACAAAAGTGTTGCTTTTACCTTTTTACTTCAAGGAAGCACATTATTGCTTTTCTAGCATATCTGAATCACCAACATCACTCAAAATTTATGCATTAGCTCAGTAAAAATGTGCATAATGAAGACCTGATATTTTTTTTATTCATTTTTTAAAAGGGACTATATCTTTTTTTTTTTAATTTTTTATTGTTGGTTGTTCAAAACATTACAAATTTATTGACATATCATATTCCTCACTTTGATTCAAGTGGGTTATGAACTCCCACCTTCACCCCATACACAGATTGCAGAATCACATCAGTTATACATCCATTGATTTACATATTGCCATACTAGTGTGTGTTGTGCTCCACTGCCTTTCCCATCCTCCACCATCCCCCCTCCCCACCTCTCCCCTCCCCTCCCCTCCTCTCTCTCTAACCCCTCCACTGTATAACCCTGAGGGTCTCCTTCCATTTCCATGCAATTTCCATTTTCTCTCCCTTTCCCTCCCACCTCTCATCCCTGTTAAGTGTTAATCTTCTTCTCCTGCTCTTCGTCCCTACTCTGATCTTAGTTACTCTCCTTATATCAAAGAAGACATTTGGCATTTGTTTTTTAGGGATTGGCTAGCTTCACTTAGCATAATCTGCTCTAATGCCATCCATTTCCCTGCAAATTCTATGATTTTGTCATTTTTTAATGCAGAGTAATACTCCATTGTGTATAAATGCCACATTTTTTTTATCCATTCGTCTATTGAAGGCCATCTAGGTTGGTTCCACAGTCTTGCTATTGTGAACTGTGCTGCTATGAACATCAATGTAGCAGTGTCCCTGTAGCATGCTCTTTTTAGGTCTTTAGGGAACAGACCAAGAAGGGGAATAGCTGGGTCAAATGGTGGCTCCATTCCCAGCTTTCCAAGAAATCTCCATACTGCTTTCCAAATTGGCTGCACCAATTTGCAGTCCCACCAGCAATGTACAAGTGTACCCTTTTCCCCACATCCTTGCCAGCACTTGTTGTTGTTTGACTTCATAATGGCTGCCAATCTTACTGGAGTAAGATGGTATCTTAGGGTGGTTTTGATTTGCATTTCTCTGACTGCTAGAGATGGTGAGCATTTTTTCATGTACTTATTGATTGATTGTATGTCCTCCTCTGAGAAGTGTCTGTTCAGGTCCTTGGCCCATTTGTTGATTGGGTTGTTTGTTATCTTATTGTCTAATTTTTTGAGTTCTTTGTATACTCTGGATATTAGGGCTCTATCTGAAGTGTGAGGAGTAAAGATTTGTTCCCAGGGTGTAGGCTCCCTATTTACCTCCGTTATTGTTTCTTTTGCTGAGAAAAAACTTTTTAGTTTGAGTAAGTCCCATTTGTTGATTCTAGTTATTAACTTTTGTGCTATGGGTGTCCTATTGAGGAATTTGGAGCCCCACCCCACCGAATGTAGATCGTAGCCAACTTTTTCTTCTATCAGACGGCGTGTCTCTGATTTGATATCAAGCTCCTTGATCCATTTTGAATTCACTTTTGTGCATGGCGAGAGAAAGGGATTCAGTTTCATTTTGTTGCATATGGATTTCCAGTTTTCCCAGCACCATTTGTTGAAGATGCTATCCTTCCTCCATTGCATGCTTTTAGCCCCTTTATCAAATATAAGAAAGTTGTAGTTTTGTGGATTGGTTTCTGTGTCCTCTATTCTGTACCATTGGTCCACCCGCCTGTTTTGGTACCAGTACCATGCTGTTTTTGTTACTATTGCTCTGTAGTATAGTTTGAAGTCTGATATCGCTATACCGCCTGATTCACACTTCCTGCTTAGCATTGTTTTTGCTATTCTGGGTCTTTTATTTTTCCATATGAATTTCATGATTGCTTTCTCTATTTCTGCAAGAAATGCCGTTGGGATTTTGATTGGCATTGCATTAAACCTATAGAGAACTTTTGGTAATATCGCCATTTTGATGATGTTAGTTCTGCCTATCCATGAACAGGGTATATTTTTCCATCTTCTAAGATCTTCTTCTATTTCTCTCTTTAGGGTTCTGTAGCTTTCATTGTATAAGTCTTTCACCTCTTTTGTTAGGTTGATTCCCAAGTATTTTATTTTTTTTGAAGATATTGTGAATGGAGTGGTTGTCCTCATTTCCATTTCAGAGGATTTGTCGCTGATATACAGGAATGCCTTTGATTTATGCGTGTTGATTTTATATCCTGCCACTTTGCTGAATTCATTTATTAGCTCTAATAGTTTCTTTGTAGACCCTTTTGGGTCTGCTAGGTATAGAATCATATCATCTGCAAATAGTGATAATTTAAGTTCTTCTTTTCCTATTTTTATGCCTTTAATTGCTTTCGTCTAATTGCTCTGGCCAGTGTTTCGAGAACTATGTTGAACAGAAGTGGAGAGACAGGGCATCCCTGTCTTATTCCAGATTTTAGAGGGAATGCCTTCAGTTTTTCTCCATTCAGAATGATGCTAGCCTGAGGCTTAGCATAGATTGCTTTTACAATATTGAGGTATGTTCCTGTTATCCCTAGTTTTTCTAGAGTTTTGAACATAAAGGGATGCTGTACTTTGTCGAATGCTTTTTCCGCATCTATCGAGATGATCATATGGTTCTTATTTTTAAGTCTATTGATGTCGTGAATAACATTTATTGATTTCCGTATATTGAACCAGCCTTGCATCCCAGGGATGAATCCTACTTGATCATGGTGCACAATTTTTTGATATGTTTTTGTATCCGATTCGCCAGAATTTTATTGAGGATTTTTGCATCTAGGTTCATTAGAGATATTGGTCTGTAGTTTTCTTTCTTTGAAGTGTCTTTGTCTGGTTTAGGTATCAGGGTGATGTTGGCCTCATAGAATGAATTTGGAAGTTCTCCTTCTTTTTCTATTTCCTGAAGTAGCTTGAAAAGTATTGGTATTAGTTCTTCTTTAAAGGTTTTGTAAAACTCTGCTGTATACCCATCCGGTCCTGGGCTTTTCTTAGTTGGTAGTCTTTTGATGGTTTCTTCTATTTCCTCAATTGATATTGGTCTGTTTATGTTGTCTATATCCTCCTGACTCAATCTGGGCAGATCATATGACTTAAGAAATTTATCTATGCCTTCACTATCTTCTAATTTATTGGAGTATAAGGATTCAAAATAGTTTTTGATTATCTTCTGTATTTCTGAAGTGTCTGTTGTGATATTGCCTTTTTCATCCCGTATGCTAGTAATTTGAGTTCTCTCTCTTCTTCTCTTCCCTAGCATGGCTAAGGGTCTGTCAATTTTGTTTATTTTTTCAAAGAACCAACTTTTAGTTTTGTCAATTTTTTCAATTGTTTCTTTTGTTTCGATTTCATTAATTTCAGCTCTGATTTTAATTATTTCTTGCCTTCTACTTCTTTTGCTGTTGTTTTGCTCTTCTTTTTCAAGGATTTTGAGATGAAGTATGAGATCATTTATTTGTTGGTTTTTTCTTTTTTTAAGGAATGAACTCCAAGCAATGAATTTTCCTCTTAGAACTGCTTTCAATGTGTCCCATAGATTCCGATATGTTGTGTCTGTGTTTTCATTTATCTCTAAGAATTTTTTAATTTCCTCCTTGATGTCTTCTATAACCCATTGATCATTCAGTAACCTATTGTTCATTCTCCAAGTGATATATGCTTTTTCCTTCCTTCTTTTATCATTGATTTTCAGTTTCATTCCATTATGATCAGATAAGATGCATGGTATTATCTCTACTCCTTTATATTGTCTAAGAGTTGCCCTGTGACATAATATATGATCTATTTTTGAGAAGGATCCATGTGCTGCTGAGAAAAAAGTGTAACTGCTTGATGTTGGGTGGTATATTCTATATATGTCAATTAAGTCTAGGTTATTAATTGTGTTATTGAGTTCTATAGTTTCCTTATTCAACTTTTGTTTGGAAGATCTGTCCAGTGGCAAGAGAGGTGTGTTGAAGTCTCCCATGATTATTGTATGGTGGTCTATTAGACTCTTGAACTTGAGAAGAGTTTGTTTGACGAACATAGCTGCACCATTGTTTGGGGCATAAATATTTATGATTGTTATGTCTTGTTGGTGTATGGTTCCCTTAAGCAGTATGTAGTGTCCCTCTTTATCCCTTTTGATTAACTTTGGCTTGAAATCTATTTTATTTGATATGAGTATGGACACTCCTGCTTGTTTCCGAAGTCCGTATGAGTGATATGATTTTTCCCAACCTTTCACCTTCAGCCTATGTATGTCTTTTCCTATCAAATGCGTCTCCTGTAGGCAGCATATTGTTGGGTCTTGTTTTGTGATCCATTCTACTAGCCTGTGTCTCTTAATTGGTGAGTTTAAGCCATTAACATTTAGGGTTATTATTGAGATATGGGTTGTTCTTCCAGCCATATTTGTTTATTTCTGTTACTAAACATGGTTTGTTTTCCTCTTTGATTATTTTACCCCCTTTTACTGTCCTACCTCCCACTGTTGGTTTTCATTGTTATTTTCCATTTCCTCTTCCTGTAATGTTTTGGCGAGGATGTTTTGAAGAGATGGTTTTCTAGCTGCGAATTCTTTAAACTTTTGTTTATCGTGGAAGGTTTTAATTTCATCTTCCATCCTGAAGCTTAATTTCGCTGGATACACAATTCTTGGTTGGAACCCATTTTCTTTCAGTGTTTGAAATATGTTATTCCAGGATCTTCTAGCTTTCAGAGTCTGTGTTGAAAGATCAGCTGTTATCCTGATTGGCTTACCCCTAAATGTAATCTGCTTCCTTTCTCTTGTAGCTTTTAAAATTCTCTCCTTATTCTGTATGTTGGGCATCTTCATTATAATGTTTCTAGGTGTGGATCTCTTATGATTTTGCACATTCGGCGTCCTGTAGGCTTCTAGGATTTGGGATTCTGTCTCATTCTTCAAGTCTGGGAAGTTTTCTCGTATTATTTCATTGAATAGACTGCTCATTCCTTTGGTTTGGAACTCTGTACCTTCCTGTATCCCAATGACTCTTAAGTTTGGTCTCTTAATGTTATCCCATATTTCTTGGATGTTCTGCTCATGGTTTCTTAACAGTCTTGCTGAGCTCTCTATGTTCTTTTCCAGTTGAAATACTTTGTCTTCATTGTCTGATGTTCTATCTTCTAAGTGTTCTACTCTGCTGGTAGTATTCTCCATTGAGTTTTTAAGTTGGTTTATTGCTTCCTGCATTTCTAGGATTTCTGTTTGTTTGTTTTTTATAACCTCTATCTCCCTGTATAGTTGATCCTTTGCTTCCTGGATTTGTTTGCGTAATTCATTGTCGAAGTGATCTTTCATTGTCTGATTTTGCTGTCTAATGTCTTCCTTGATACTCCAGATCATCTGAAGCATGTATATCCTGAATTCTTTATCTGACATTCCATCTGCTGCAGCTGTTACCTCTTCTAAAGTTGCGTTGACCTGCATTGCTTGTGGTCCTTTCTTTCCTTGTCTTTTCATACTGCTTGCGTATCTTTCCTGCAGGCGCAGGCGGCGGCTCTGCTCTCTCCTTATTCCAATTGGGGTGTTGTGACTACCACACCGGCAGGTCACTGGGCCTGTTCTGGGCGCTGGTGGCGGCTCTGTTCTGCCCCTACTCCAATTGGGGTGACGAGTGTACCACGCCCGGCAGGCCACCGGGCCTGATCCGCCGGTCGGTTGCAGGTTTGCCTACCCTGCAGGCGCGGGCGGCGGCTCTACTCTGCCCCTACTCCAAATGGGGTGACGTGTCTGTCGTACCGGCAGGACACTGGGCCTGTCCCACTGGTCGGTCGCAGATCTGCCCACCTTTCGGGCACGGGTGGTGGCTCTGCTCTGCCCCTACTCCAATTGGGGTGTCGTGACTACCCCGCCGGCAGGTCACTGGGCCTGTTCCTGGCACGGGCGGCGACTCTGCTCTGCCCCTACTCCAATTAGGGTGATGTGTGTACCACGCTGGCAGGCTCCTGGGCCTGATCTGCAGGTTGGTCACAGGTCTGCTCACCCTGCGGCCACGGGTGGTGGTTCCGCTCCGCCCCCACTCCAATTGGGGTCACGTGACCACCACACCGGCAGGGCCTGATCCAGGCGTGGGCGAAGGATCTGCTCTGCCCCTACTCCAGTTGGGGTGACGTGTGTACCACGCTGGCAGGCCACTGGGCCTGACCCGCGCCAGTCTGTCACAGGTCTGCTTACCTTGCAAGCGCGGGCGGCGGCTCTGGGGACTATATCTTTTATAAGGCTCTATCATTATACTTGTCTTTGGTTTCTATGATATACGATTAAGTCATGAACTCTGGTTTGTCTTTGTATATAAATAAATTAGGAATCAGCAATATGGTATTTCTAACAGAGACACATGTATTTTCCTCGTTATTGTATTTATGGTTCTCTTTTTGGTTTGTGGCTCTATTTTTTTTTCTCTCCAAAGTCAATGCTTACTTCCCATAGTTAAACAGCAAACAAATTATTGACAATAAGTTATAAATACATTAGTCCTCCTTATCTGCTGAGGATATATTCCAAGATACCCAGTGGATGCCTAAAATCTTGGATAACATGCTATAGTATGTTGTGTTTTTCCTGTACATGCATACCTATCATAAGGTTTAATTTATAAGTAAGGCACAGTAAGATATTTAGCCACAACTACTAATAATAAAATGGGACAATTATAGCAATATGTTGTAATAGAAGTGTTACTTACACCTTTTCTTTAAAGGAGGCATTTTATGGCTTCTCTTTGGCATATCCAAATTACCAACATCACTATTCTTGTACTTCAAGGTCATTTTTCAAATAAAATAAGGATTACCTGAACAAAAATTCTGTGGTGATATGACAATTGTGATGGTTCTCAGTGACCAATGAGCAGGTAGCATATACAGTGTGGATATGCAGGACAGATGAATGATGCATGTCCTCACAGGAAGGAATAGAAATACATGAGATTTTATTCTACTACTTTGAATGGTACACAATTTAAAACATATGAACTGTTTTTCTCTGGAATTTTCCATGTAATATTTTGCAATCATGGCTGACCCATGGGAACTAAAACCACAGAAAGTAAAACTGTGTATATACATGCATACACCCTTCTAAATTACTCATTCTGATCCTATTTCTCCCTGCTTCCTGTGTATAGCATCAAACTTTATTGAAACTTAAATTATAGAATTATGTATGATGTAAATAATTTTGAATGTACAAAATAAATGGTCTACAAAGAACATGATGGGTTCAATCTGAGAGTTAAAATCAAGTAAGATTTGAAAGAAAAAAGATTTTTAATAAGATTTTAATAAAAGCATTCAAGTCATTTGAGCAATAGGAAAGATCTCTCTCCTAAGATAGAAAATGCCTTAAAGGTTGGAAGGCTTTCTACTAAAAGGGTCCCATTCAACTAGTTTTTAGGAAGCAAGTCAGGTAACAAATTGGCAGGTTTTAGGTAACTTTGTGTCCTACAGCTCAAATGCTGCCACTATCATTTATTTGTTTTAAGTAATTTGCAAATTATCTCATTTCTATGAATTGGAAATTATTCCATATGACAAACACCAGAGTTTTCCAAACTCCCCCAAAAAGTTTGATTGGATAAATGCTATTAAAACCAAACCAAAACAAAAGGACTTACAACAACAACAAAAAAAAGTTTGCATAACACTGAGTAACAAAGATGAAGTGGTTTCTTTACAGTAGGACTTTGCAGAATGTTTAATATGGCAATATGTATTGGAAATCCCCACTATAGAGATAATATTTCCCATACTTACTTTGTTATGGGTGTGGTTCATGGCATCAAAGACCACTAATAACAGATATAATAATAAATAAAAAGTTTGAAATGTTATGAAATTTACCAGAGTGTGGCTCAGAGACATGAAATTAACACATGCCATTGGAAAATATAGCAATGACAGATTTGCTTGATGCAGGGCTGTCATAAACTTTCAATTTGTAAAAAAAAATATGAAATTTCTATAAAGCACAATAAAGTGAGGCACAAACAAGGTATGTCTGTATAAGTTACTTAGAGATGATTTAAAGTATATGAGATAAAGGGAATATATTGTAAGCAAATACCATGCCATTTAATATAAGGGATTCAGGCATCCTTGGATCTTGGTATCCATTGGAGTTCCTGAAACCAATCCCCCAGAGTGACTGAGAGACAACTGTATATGCTTTAGGAAATCAATATTTTCCAAGTCCTATGCAAGTACTATTTTACTTATGCAAATTTAAAAAAAGTATAGTACAAGGGTGTTGTTTAAATGAAAGTAATTTATTTAAAGTATGTTAGCTCTCTACTAATATATGTAGCAGGGATTGGAAATTTAGATAAATAAGTAACATAAAGGCAGCAAAGTTTTTCTGGCAAAAAGGAAAGATCTGCCATCTCTATCTTTGATTCATAAGCTAATAATGATACTGAATACTGATGAAACCCAGGAAACCATCTTTGGAATTAGTAACTAAACTATATTGAGATGCTCTACCTTCAGCGGGAGAGGGACACAAGAACTTATTAGTTTCAAATATCACTTATGTGATATTTGAGATCTGCAAATTTCCAGCCACAAGTTTACATCTGTTTTACTTGCAAGAGCTACTTAAGGGTGAATTGTTTTTGTGGATTCCTTTTACAGACTCTTCTCACAGTTTGGGACATGTTTGCCCTCTCAGGTTGCCAGCTCCCTGGCTAATCTGGTACAAATTTGAAGATTACTATGATAGCAATGTTTCTCTTTACATAAATAATTTTTAACTAGAATTGTGTGTCCCTTAGGTAAATATTTGTATGTCCATAGGCATTCCTTGTAAATCATAAAAGAAGAGTATGATTGTTTTTGCAGTCCCCACTCTGTGTCCTTAAAAGTAGCTGGTAATTGTGACAAAAGTTAGGACACATTCATGCATAGTATATATGATTCATGTATGATAGAATCTATTTTAAGACATCAGCTAGATTTTTGTTCATCCTAGATTAGCTTCAAGGCAAACAATCTTACTAAATAAATTATTAATTCAAAAAGCAGCTAAGCAAGACCACCAACCGCATATATAGCTTTTAATATTCTAACTAAAAATGAAATTCAGATTTTAAATTTATATGTAACAACAAATCTCCACCCCAAATCAAGGTTTGTTTGTTTAAAAAATAATAACAAATGATCACTATTGACACTTGAAATCATTTATTCAAGGCATTTTATATAATATTGCAATCATAGTATAGGCATATAATAAAAGAATATGAGAATGCAAAGAAGAATATAAAGCCAGTGTCTGGGCATTTAAAATAAAAGCTCTTCAAAAAGGTACAAAAGTTTTACAGATAGAATTCCTGAAAAATTTGGGAGAAATTAAAATTTTATTAACAATATTATAATACCAAATGACACTCACTTAGTTCCCAGCAAACAGTTTTATATTAATTGTTTATAACCCGTGAACTAAGACTTAAAGCATTTTACATTCAAGTTGAAATAAGTCAGCACCATTTTAGCTTGAAGGATAAATGAAATGTTGTTTTCAAAAATGACCCAGTACTTTGGGTGGCTGGGAATGAAATCTAAGTTGCGGGTTGCATGTATTTGATTGTGAATATGAATTTTAAAAATAAAAGATATAGAAAAGGGTACTTTTATCAATATTCTTGTTAGTATCAAAAAAAGTTATTTTTAAAAGGAAACATATCCTGACCAGGAAATAAACATTTTCATGTTGTCTCTTAAACATTAATTCTCAAGTTCCAGGAAAATTTTAGTGAACTGCTAATATCAAATATTGGGAATGTTTATAAATGTGATTGTCCTATGAGATTCCAAAGAGCAAAATAAATGTTATTACAAATAATGCCTAGTGAATAATTAGATAGAAATTGTAAATAAAATTATAGTATAAAAATATAAAGATTTTCTGGAAATAGGCAAGTTGAATATTCATATATGTTATGGCACTGTTGGGAGACTGACTCTTCACCTCAAAGGCCAAGACATCTTTAAGACAGATGTGGTCTGAATAATTATGAGAGCACTTAATAATATACGTCAGATAGTAGACTCACTAAATTATTTTCCATTTTCACAGGCTTTATTTCTGTAAAATCTAGTCTCTTCTCAGTACTCAACATTCTTTATATCATTTCTACTTCCTTTTTGTAAAAAATTTAGAGTTTAATAATAGATTGATAATTGTTACCAGCTAGTCATTATCTGTGAGTATTGATGGTTATTCAGAGACAAGACCCTGTGAGGTTAAAAAATATTGTGTGTTAAATTAAAACTTATCATTTATATGTAAATGTTGAGGGATGATGGAAAGGGGAGAAATGTTCACATAAGGAATAAGCAAGAATCTTTAGCTTCTTAATTGAAATACATTTTTTTTTTTGCAGAATCAACCAAAGAGTACATGCTATATTTAAAAGGTGGACATTTCAGGAATTCAAAACATATTTTAATTATTAGAAATATATACATTCATGTACTCATTAACTGTTAACTTATTTTTTAAAACATGGTCATGAAAAATAATAGTGCCTAAAATTGAAATGTTATAAACATGTACTGTAGGTTGTTAAAAAATGAAATAAAGCGAACCTAATGGATAATGACATTTTTCATATTTATTGAGGTTAGGGACAGTATTATTTTATGTATCAATGTCTTACATGTGAGTATCTAGCTTATTAGGTCCTCAAAGGGCAATGGATGGAGAGACAGATAAAGGGTCTCACTGAAATAATTGTAAATGTGATTTCTCTTATACATCCAAAGGTCATGATATTGGATAATTTATAATACAGGGGTAATAATCTTAATGAAACAATAGATGTTAAATCTATAGATGCCAGTCTGGCTCAGTATTAATACTGACAGTAGTTTTTGTTATTTAATAAAGCAAGTATATTAAAATATCTCTATTAGAAAAGATTACAATTGGAAAGGATCATTCTACCATCTTAAGACTAAAAAGCAATTTAAGGAAAAAAGAGGTACATCACAGAACCTATCTCATAGCTCAAATACTACCTCAATGAAAATTCTGTCTGTATTTGCTTTGTGTGCTCTGACAAACAAGGACAATGCATACCACTGTATCTGTCCCTTGATGACTGTCCACCTCTCATCCCTTTTACCATGCTGTGTACCCAGTGAGCGCAGAATGATTATTCGTAATTGGTGTTGACTTTACAACTCTATGACATATATGACAGGATGCCAACTCACTTTTAAAACTCTACCTAACATAGTCTAGTACTGGAAACATCTTACTTGAGATTTTAACACTGCTTAATATAGGAAAAACTTCTCCTAAAGCACCATTAACTTAAAAGTCTAACTTGATTTCTTCCTGCACTTTTTGAATTTAAGAAAAAGACAGATTTTCCAAATTCTGTTGTTGCACACAGTTTCACAGTTTAAAATAAAAATCACAGCTGTCTCATTATGGAGTATTCCTTGGTTTTGCAGAAAGTACTTTCTTTTCCCTTATCCACACCTCAAATATATAGTGCTATGTGCCTTGTTAATCTGGACTATATTTAAGACACACAAAAACATGTATGACCAATTCTGAATAACCTAGCATGATTTTCCCATAGTGCACACATACTATATCGTCTGTTCTGGATAATTTAAAGATATTTAGCATTACTCTTTTTAATAGCTGAAAATTTAAGACATGCAGAAAAGTTGAAAATCCTAACATGTTTTTCATCATTCTTTTTTTTTTTTTTATATTTGAGAGACAGTGTGGTTTTTGAGACTTTTTGTATGATTTTTATATCAGCAAGGAAATTTTAATTTGGCTTACACTTCAATATGCTTAAATGTATATCATGTCTGGATGTATCCTAGCTATCATCAGAATGACTTCCGAGTTACACAGATGTCCTATGTAGATCAGTCCTCAGAATGGTAATTTTAAGAATGCCACTTAAAATGTCTCTGCCTATAGAAAAACTAAGAGTGGAGAGGAGCATCAACAAATAACAGACAGGAATCGGGCAGCTCAATTACCTAATTCATTCCAAAACAAAAGTTGACTCAAATCAGAATGAAATTGTGCCCTTGACAGAAAGAAAGTTACCTACTAATTTAAAAACTGTAAACATAATTTTTATATAGGGATGTAACTATCTGGATACATATATTGCCATTCCTCTGCTATATAATATTTCTTGACACCAATAGTAATGTGTTTGTTCCTTCCACAGCACCAAATGTGTCCATATCTGTTTAAATAGTAGGATCATCATTTCTAAATTAATCTACACTAAAACACCTACAAGCGTATTACCATTATGTTTCACTCAAGTTCCAGCACTTTAGAGGATAATCAGTTCAAAGCAATTTTGGCTCATTCTTCAAAATATTATTTTCCCTTTTGTATCAGAATTTCAAAAGGAACATAAGACATTTGTATTTCTTTGAAAGAGCCAATTGTGCAACTATGGAATTGAAACATTGTGTTAACTCACAAGTACTGTGAAGAAGTATTTTAAATCTTTCTAAATAATTCCAACTTAAATGTTCAAATCCAGTTATTTGTTTTGTTGTAAAACAGTCCAAACAAAAATTCCTTTTTTTGTTTTCTGTTCTCTTTTTTTTCAAAATATGTAGACCCTACTGAAGCTAATCTATTTTTTCCCACTTCAGAACACCAGGCACTGATTTATCCATTGGGAGTTGAGCTTGCTTTCTAATACCTAGATTAAGAAAACAAAATAGGAGAAGTTATGAACTGGTTACAATATCATGAATGAATACAATAGATACATTTAAAGTCAACTTTAAAAATATCTATGTAGCCATTTCCCTCCACCTGAGCAATAATTATTTTGTGAAATTACCATTAATACATTATTTTAACAATTATTTGATGAAAGCATTTATATCAAGAGCAGAGAATGTATGCTGATGCCTACAGTCTGGACATCTAACATAAAAGATATAACCCCTGAAACAATCAAAAGTGAAGCAGAACTCATGAGACCCACACCCTAACCAGGCAAGTTTGTTCCATGGAACGAGAGTGGCACTCCACCAAGAAGCAGTCATGGCCTCTCACCATCTTGCATTCATCCTTATCCACATGGCTTTGAATGTTGAATGATGCATTAACAGGCAGAGACTGGCTAAGTACAGTCTATCCTATTCTTTTATTCAAATGGTTATCATACATCATCATTTAAAGAGGTAAAAATGCACTTAAATCCAAACCATAAACTATCAATTTCCAAACAGTAAGTCTTGTAAGAAGAGAACTTAATCATTAGTATATTAGAACCAAAAGTTGTCTGGAGTCACCAGGTCCTTACATTTTGTTTTTAATGAGAAAATGAGGTGGGGGGTGGCACCTTCGTGGCACATACTCACTTACTGGCTGCTTTTTACATCAAACAGAATGCCCTCAAGTATGTGCTTGGCATAAATAACAACCAGTGAACTGACAGTGATATGTAATTAAATTTTAAAAAATAGTACAATAATGCCAGCATGGGAATGACACACACAAAGCCACCAGGCTGACCACATGGCTTTAGGCAAATTCTACCTTTTGCTCAAAAAGTTCAAAAATTCCCCCATGGCCTCCAGAAAATAAAGTTCAAACTTCTTGCTCTCAGTGTTCCCTTTGATCTCGTCCCAAGTGATGTTTTTATCCTTTTTACCCAACTCTTAACTCCATGACACTTATGCTCAGCCAAACTAGAAGACTTGCTTTTTGTAAATATGCCCTTCATCGTCCTCCCGCCATGTAGCTGCCCGTAACTGGGCCTCCTCCCAAATGCTCTTCCTTATCTCCCCTGAGTGTGGTCTTCAGGCTTCAAGGCCCAATTAGAATACAGACCTAAAGCCACTACTGAATCTCAGCCCAAAGAAATCTCCCCTTCCTCTGAACTCTGATCTCTAGCAAAGGAGGCCTGAGATGAAAGTAAAAATATAGAAGAGGCAACATCATTCTCCTGAAGGGGACAGATTTTTCTCAACTCAAAAAGGCTACATTTTCCTGATTTCCCACTCATACAGGAAGTATGAGCTTATATTTTACTATGAGTCACTAACCATGGGTTATTTCAATTCTTCATATTTTCCTCTGATCAATATTACTTATTAAAATTCTACCTCAACTACCTCCTCTTGCATTTTAGTTGTAGTCAGAGATCATTGGTGAATTAAAAATAACTAAGCAGGTGGCCACAGGAGGAATACCTCTTATAGAGTCACAATATTGCTGGAGCAATATAACAGTTTCCATTTGTTTCAGATATTTGAAAATACTAAATGGATTCTACTGACTTAAAGCAAAGACACATCCTATGCAGTAAGAGTCTCCTCTTGGGACCTGCACTTACTGGAAGGCCCATAATCATAACGAGTCACCAAACTTCTTGTAGCAGAAGTCCTTCCAGTCTCAGTGCATATTAATTTACCTTCATGGGACTTTTTGTATTGTCTATTACATTTTTGGCGGGGGGTGGAGGTGTGTGTGTACTGGGGATTGAAAGCACAGGGAGGCACTCAACCACTAAGCCACATCCCCATTCCTTTTTTTTTTTGTATTTAGAGACAGGGTCTCATTGAGTTGCTTAGTGCCTTGCTATTGCTGAGGCTGGCTTTGAACTCCTGATCCTCCTGCCTCAGCCTTCCAAGCTGCTGGGATTACAAGAAAAATACCTGGCTCTATTACATTTTTGTGTGTATTTCTCTCACTCACTCTATTTAATTCTAAAGTCCTTGAGAGATAGGGTTATTTGTTTGATTTGTTTGTTAATTACGTATTGAGTGGGAGGCTGCAAGGTGACAGGCCTGTCCCAGGCAACAGGTAGGTATACAGTGCAAGACAGGCAGTTAGAACCTGGTCTTCATGGACTGGGGCAGGAGACAAACATTAACAAAGAGATTCATAAGTAATATACTGGAATCTCTGTAATATGTCTACAGGGAAACAGTATAGGGGCTTGGAGTTATATTTATTTATCTCTGCATTACTCTCTAATATCTACTTTGGGACCTTAACAAACACACACAGTACAATAGTGAAAGAACAAGTAAATAAGTAAATGGAGAATGAGTAAATAACTTAAGGAATGATAAAAATTAAAAGGAATTAACTAATCCACCAATTTCACCTTAAATCATTTGGGGTTAAATTACACTGATACTATGGGAATTTTGGTTATTCTATAACAAACTGCACACACAATAGGCCATAGAACCAGCATGTTCAGAAGAATATATTTGATTTTTTTTCAGTACCACTCCTTTGCTGTCATGGGCCTCATCTATCTCTAATGATGTGGTGATACTTGTAAAGCTCATGCTTACTCCTTTATGTGAATAAAGTGGCTCCTCCAGGGTGTATGCAACCCCAAATAATATTGCATTGCTCTGTGGACAGACCAAGGGCTAGTTTAGGCTCCACTTTCCTCCTGGCCAGGAGCCCAGGTGTAGGGCAAAATTGGCACAACCAGACTTCCATGGGCCTGGAAAAGCCACCAAATTACAGGTTCACGTGCAGCAAACCCCTGTCCCAACTTCCATATGAAATCATGCTATACATTTCTGCATGACTCAAAGATACCAGTACCACTCCATCAAAGCAAAGCAGATGCATGTTCAGTACCACCCTATGGGTCTTCCAATTATTTGAAGTATAAGGTAAGGGTGCATATACAGTTATGATCTATTACCCAGCAACAGTGGAACAGGCAGTATAATAGCTTGGGACAGGACAGACTGGCAAGCAGGCATCAAAATACCTCCTAGTTCACATTTGTAGATAGGATTCCTTCTATGCCTTCATTCAAAAAAGGGTTTCAGGACCAAGGGTTTCCTCTCCTTTTGTGAATATCCCTTTAATACCTGTGGTTCTAAAAATAAACCTATGAAATCTGGGTTTCCACAGACCAGGGATCTGGTCTCTTCATCTGTTCATCTGGTCTCTTCATCACTGTCTTGTACCCAAAGACAGTGATTTTCAAAATGTACTTTGAAGAACTCTAGGACTTTCTTCAAAGCTCCTTCACCGAGTATGAAGGGGCAGGAAACTCAATTGAGCTCCTATGATCTCACCTGCACTGCATTTTGAATACTTTAACATACTGAACCACACAAGCTTTCTGGGTAAACACTTTGTTCTATGTGTATGTCTTATTTTGAAAACTGAGCTTTAGGATGACTAAAACCATAGTATGTCCTCACTTTTCTGTACACACACACACACACAAAAAAAAAAAAAAATCAGTTCTAATTATGTGATAGCATTGATTCTATGTAACAATTTTGATCTTTGGTTTCTTTACAGTGAAAGCTATAGTAGTTGAAACACATGTTGTTGTATAATACCTGGCCAAAAAAAACACAAATAAATAAATAAAACTTTTTTGTAAAGAAAATTACTTAATTAGGCAAACAGGACTTACGGTGAAATCGTACAGCCTGAGGCATAAGCATGATGTCCTGTGTAGCGAATGTCACAGCGCACAACATTGTTGGTATAGTCTGATTCAGGCACCAGGTAGCTGGGGTTGACACTGACCTAGGCAACACAAACAGCATCTGTGCTAAAGATTTCATGATCATTATGTACTCATTTTCCCTTCTATTTCTGTAGAGCTACTATGTGGGAATCATTAGCAAGTGATTTAGCTAACACAAGCTGGAAAGGGAGTTTAAGATAAGCAAGTGGTTAAACTCTGCAGACATTATAGAAGAAAACAGTATAACTTCCCATGATGTTCTTTAAAATAAGAATATTTTCATATGTCTACGTTGCTTAGAAATTGTCTAACTATCTCCAAAATCATGATTTATCATCATCTGAGTCTACAGAATGGTGCCTATTAATTTCATTTAAAAATTACATATTTGCCAAGGCCTCTACCTTTAGAATGTAGTTTCCAGGTTGTACATCTGTAATGTCAATCCACTGGCAGTCAATGTCTGCAGCATAGGTATCATAGCAGCCAGGACTCAACCCCTAAAACAAACAAAACAGAACACCTAAAATGATGGTGAATGGTCAGATTGTGCTAAAGTATACGCTGTTATTTGTAAATTAAATTTTCAGTTAGTATTTATAAAGTGTTTGATATAAAACTATAGTATATATTACCCGGCTTCATAGCACCTCTGGTTAAAAAAGACACAGTACTAAAATAAATAGAAATATACCTGCCTTCTTAAAAGTGTCACAACTTACCAGTGATAAATACAATCTTAAGTGACAAAATAGTCCTCCACCAAAATTCTGGAATATTACCAGAGCAGGAATAAAGGTCACTTGGCAATTAACTCAAATGTCTTATTAGTGAAACCCTCTCCCATTTTCCCCTCTTAGAAATGACCTTCTTATATTCAGAGTACCCTTGATATTTTTGTCATGGATAGTTTTTGCAATGTTATCCATTTCTTCTCTGGGTTACGATCATACTATGTAAGAATATATCTAATTTAGAGGTTGTAAGTTCCCTAAGTGTAGAATCTATGTTGCATCTTTGATTAGCTAACATTTATTATTATTATGTGCCAGAAACTATTTTAAACATGCTGCATATGTAAATTAAATTCTCATAACTATATGAAGAAGGTGCTAGTATTTTCTCTAAATTATAACTCGTAAATGATTGAGCTTGTTTAAGTAAACAGGATCCAGAGTGCCTGTCATTAACTACCATACTATACCCTATTTCACATAATCACTAAAATATTTTGTTGAATGAATGGACATACACCTAAACTAGCAAATGCCACACATTCCACTTGCTGAGATATTCAGGTTAAAAATAAATAAGTGTCTTGGATGGCCCAGGATAAAAAGAAACAAAAATTGGAATCTGGGGAATATATTATTTCTATTAGCTCTTCACAAGAAATTTTAATTCTTGTATTTTTATTTTAAGATGCTACAATCATATTAACTCAATGCTGCCATTTGATTTCAGCACGCAAAATTGCTTTGATGCTTAAAATAACTTTGGCAATCAAACAGATAGCAAAATCACCTTAGTGTGCTTCACTGACTGGTTTGGCTGTAGCTAGATTTGGGAAGAGTGTGGTGAGAACTGTGCTGTCATATAGCACGTGATAGCACAGACAAGTCAAACTCAAAAGTATCTGAACTGCAGCAGGGAAAACCACATTCCACAGTTATTGTCCGGAATCCTACCTTGGTCCATATTTCATCTATGTTGAGTAGTAAATGTCATCTATGTGGAGTAGTAAATATATAATGAAGAATTATTTTTTTTGGTGTGATACTGCACATAGTTCTGATTCTGGTACATCATACGTGTGTTAGCTGCTGCTATTGTTGCTATTACTACACTACTACATTCATGACATTATAAAGGATTCATTGGATTAGATAGCTATTGAAGACAAATTTTAATAATACTCTTTTATTTATTTTTATTTATTTATTTTTTAGTTTTAGATGGGCCCAATATCTTTATTATTTAAATTTTTTTCTATGAGAATTGAACCCAATTCCTCACACATGTGAAGCAAGTGCTCTACCACTGAGCTACAACCCCAGCCCTTAATATTAGTCATTTAAATGAACAAAACTGCTTTGAAAACAATGGAATTAGCCAGGTGTGTGGTAGACATGGAATCTCTGTAGACCTGTAATCTCTGCTACTTAGGAAGCTGAGGTGGGAGGATCTCTTGAGCTCAGGAGTTCCAGACTAGCCTGAGCAACATAGTGAGATCACATCTCAAAAATAATACAACCAGAGATATGAAAAATTGTGCTGTATACATGTAACAAAATTTGTAATGCATTCTGCTGTCATTTATTTTTTTAAAAAATCAATAAAAAATAATAAATGAATAAACAAATATAAATGCTGGAATTGGCACTCTAGGATTAGCTAGCAGAATTTAAGCATGAGCTCTGGTTTTTTGAATTGGCAAACATAAAACTGGAAATGAGACCATTAAGCATATAGGCATTTCATATATTCAAAGTCAAAATTTTAAAACAGATTAAATATGAATCCTAGCCCTGGATATCTAAATTAGATATTTGGTTTTTGCAAAACACAACTTTTTACTACATTAGGGTAAAGAGATTAAGTGACTATTTTTAGTTTTGTATATATTTACTATATAAATTGTGGTCTAAGAACAGGAATTAGTAAGAGTGTAAATATATAGAAGCTATACATAGTTTTACACTTGAATACATTTCAGAAGGTTTATAATAAAACTAATCTAAGCCAACATTTGAGGTTTGTGAGAATGTTTTTTCCTTTAAATGAAGTTCAAGGGCAAGAGACACTGATCTACTGAAAAAAAAACAAATACATAAATCATTCATAATGCCAGAGCTGGTGCACAATTGTTGAATAATACATATACAGAGGATGACTGACAAGAAAGCTACCAAATAAAATGAAGTGGGTCACTCCAAGGAATGGAAGCACTAGGAATGCTATAAATACCTACAATACCAGATTCAAATACTTCATCTCAGAGTGAGCTGTCCAAACTGTTTATTTTTCTAAAAGGGAGAATAAACTCCAGGTCCACTGCACACCAGATGCTATGGGACTTGATAAATGAATGTAAATGAAATCTATATAAACACATGTAGAGTATGTGGGTAGGTTACATCTCCTTTTGCTTGAAGAATAAGTACTATCCCCCAACCCACACACATATGTCTAATTTAACCTTCTTCCCTTCCAATTGCTATGATGGTCTAAACTCAGAGAAAGAAGTAATGGTAACATTTAGGTCACCAGAAAGCTTCCTGCCGCAGACCTGAAATTTGCTTCCCAAGTTGCCAGCTGCTGATCCTTTTGTGTCCTGGATTATATGCATTTAATGCTCCTTGCCAAGATTTGGGCTGGAGTAAAATTATAATGTCCTTTTACAAATTAGGGTTTCATATGGAAATACTGGCATGGCTTTTAACTGACACACATTTTCCTATTATAAGACATACAAACTGCTTAGTTCAGCACTATTTTTAAAAATTCATCCAAAGAACATCTGACATCAATTATACTGTAGGATTAAATATATGTGTGTGGAGAAAAAAACGTGTCCTTCTGTTCTTACTTGCATTATTAAAAGAAAGAGTGTTTAAAGTGCTTTCTAAGAAACTTATTTCCTCTCCTTTTGCTAGCCTCAATCACTATTCTATTTTAAGCATAAAAGTTGGGGAAAAAAAAGAATGGCTTTTCAGGGAGCAGAGGTATATTTTTTTAAAGTTGTTTATAATCAATTAAAGACAACAGAATGGGTGCAGATGCTATGAACCATTCAGACATTTGCAGAAAGTAAAATTTGGCTTCTCATTGTGGAACATATTATCGTGGATACATATTGACCTCCCGTGACAATGAGAAGGGGTCAGGTGCAAAGTTGGAAACACTTTAAAAGTAACATGCATCAAGCCATCACTTACCTTTTCTCATATTATTTTTCATCTTGACAAAATGAACTCAGAATGAAGTCATTTATAAAAGGAGGTGGAAAGAAAGAAAACAGTATGCTACTTGTTTTGTCTCTAAAACCTGTGGGTTCTGATTTCAGGGTGCCAGCTTACCTGTGTGTGTGCTGTACATGCAAAGCGTCTGTGGTAGCCATAGTCACAGGATGTGTCCTCAAGACAGAAACTTGCTTTGTGACCTTCAGCCACTCTCCTCTGAGTGTTGGCATCAAGCAGATCATAGTGACTGAATTCGTCCATGCTGTGGTAATGTCTAGTGTCCCACAAAACAAAGAGACAGTGGTCAGTTGCATACGGAGAAAGCCAAGAGGACAGTAATTTGTTGGCTCACAAATTTGGATTCACATCGTAAATGGGGTCAAGTTTATCTTCTTTAAGAGAGATTCATGCTAGATTCCTCCACTTTCCTCGGACAGACATCTATCAAAATTATTAGCTTTTAACATTGCTACTAGGATAACAGACTTAGTTTGGGTAATTTTTTGCTTTTTATTTACACCCTGTTTTATCTTTGAATATTAAATATAAAGAGACAATTATATGTCCTTAAATAAAAATAGCCATTTTTTGCCATTTTTTTTTCTCTGATATATTTCTGTTGGCTGTCAATGCCGATGCCTCATTCCAAAAAAGAAGCAGCACATGACTCTAGAAGGTTTTTGGAGATTTTTAAAAATAGAATTCTCACATATTTAAAAATCATTATTAAAATGCAATAGGGAAATAATGGCATGTTTTACCCACCACTATTATTTAAACTGCATAAGCTTTTACTTAGGAATGAAATATTTCTATTTTATCTGAAAAATTAGAAAGCTCCTATCTATTTTTCTCATTTTGTTAGCTAGAAGATGTTGAGCTATTCATATTTTCACATAAGGAAAAGACACTAAGAAGTGGCTCGAATTTCAGAAAGTTTAAGGCCAAACATCAGGATTTCCTGGCAGTTAAGAACACCTGGGTAAGTCACCAAGGCAGATGATGGCATTACCTTATGTGAAAATCCTTATATTTAGTATGGATCAGGGGTATTCACTCTGGGATTGATATAGCTCTTTTGAAAGATGGAAAAAGTCACTTTCAGCTTATGGAGTATGTAATTTACATCTTCCTTTGAGAATGGTCTCTGATCCTTTTGATAACTATGTGTGGTTTTAATAAATGTTATTTAATGCTAACTGTAGATGATCTGGGCTGTAATCAACATTTTTAGAAATCCTAACTATATTGGAGTAAATGTTATTGAAGTCAATTGCTATGCCTTCTCAAGTCTTGATAAAGCTGTGCTTGAAGTTTTAGTTCAAAAGATAATGGTATCACTGGTTGAAGGATCTTAAAGACAGACTTATTTGATTGTGTCAAATTTTAGAAACAATTCTAAATACAAATCTTAACAAATTTCTCTTTTTGGATAAGACTTAAGACTTGTATTTGTCACATCAATAATCATCTGAAAAATGAAAGAGCAACTTAGAAGTCAGGAAGCCCATGTACTTACTGGTGACAACTGTGCCATTCCCAGGAATATCTTGGACGACTTGGTAAGAAATCAGATGTTCCTTGGTTTTTTACTCTTTGGGGAAATCTTAGCAGCACCCTGTGATCATAATCTCTTACATCTGCTCTGTAGGCTGAACTGTGATTTTGAAAAAAGAAACATTATTATATTCACAGACTTTTAACTTAAGACAAAACTTCTCCATCATATATTATATCCTTTCACCATCAGTTCCAAGAGGTTAGGGTGTTCAGTTTATTTTGTTTATTGCTGAATGCCAAGCTCCCAACAGTTCTGGGGTACTCAGAACTCAATGAATACTTCATGACTGAGTGAATGAAAGACAACAGTGAAAATTCAGAATTTAAAAGTGACAACACAATAAAACTTGCACTAAAAATCTATGTGTGAGAAACCAACTTTGTATCATAAATCAATTCAAGTTTAAACATAAGAACAACTGAGGTGAAAATTATCCCAAATTAAAAATGATCTATAATTATTAGGAACTTTGAATTTAACAAAATATTTTCTTTTAAACAGATAACTAAGAAATAAAGTGAGAAAGTGACTCTAAAAGAACACACATAACTTAGTTAAATAATTTTGCAACTTCACATCTTCAAAACAAGGAAACTACTGTAATATCATGAGGAAGACAATGGTGTGAGTGACACAAGACTTAGGAATGAAAATGAGGTTGAATTTCTTCTATTCCCTACCCTGACAATTGCAAAGGTACAATGTGGAAGAAATGTACAAGTGATCAGCACTGTGCTCCGACTAACATATTTCATGTGAGTGTATGTTCTAATACTATCCCTGACCTTATTTTACATGTTAACATATTTATGGGACCCATCAAAACATCTTTTGCTCCCTCTGCTGGTTCCTAAGTGCAAACTCAGAGAACCAATATCCTAATAGCTATTTTATTTTAGGACTAAAGGCAAAACAAAGCTGCTCATGGTCTTATTCTGGCTGAAGTAATATCAAAACAACTCAGTTAGACCTGAAACAAAAAGGGAAAACTTTGGGTTTACCAATGAGGGTGCCTCAATGACAATTTTACCTCCAATCTTCTAAGGGAATAGTAACAAGCCCTTCTTGTTACAATATGTTTTTCTACATTTCTGTACAGTTGGTTTATAAAAAGTTATTAGTTCTAAAGTTTAAGAGTCTTAGAAAAAAAATATGAGACTATCAGTCGCCAGGATAAGGATTAGGTCCACCATAATTTGAGGCAAATCTATAGAAACTTTAAAACTTTTAATTCTTCATGCAGGTCAACATGCCCAGAAGGTCAGGTATCACTTTATCTATTCCTAGCCCTTGTCCCATTTCCTAGGTCTGGTCTGTCTGAATAGAAGTAATAGAGAAACAGGCACCAAGGTATGAGAGCCGGGCCACCGAGATCCCAGCTGGTACCTGGCCAGACAGTTTTCTTCCGCAGCGCATCTCAGGTTGTACATAGCCATCTTCTGCACGTATGTGGATGCTTGGATGTAGTAAGGGTCGGGCACCAGGTCCGGGAGACCTAAATGACAGCACGCAACAAGCGCAGCAGTGATACAAACGAGCGCCTCGTTACCTCGGGTCTGGGTCCCTTCAGATCCCTTATTTGTCATCCTTAGCCCACCAGAACTGCAGAGTAGGGCTGGGGGAAGCCAGAGAATTTGCTACACCCCCCAACCCCCGCCCCTGGTTGCGAAGCAAAGCGAAAAATAAGCTGAAGGAGCCAGGCGTGCGGTTTGCACCAGATTCCAGAGCTGGCTCTGCAGGCTTGGGGGGAGGGGTCGAATCAGCAGGGACCGGGGCCCGCCGCGCCCAGACAGCCACGTAGAGGAGCCACATAGTTGGGGACCTGGTGCACTCTGGCTGCCCTGGGGATTGGGGGTGCTTACCGTACTGAAAATAGCCGGTGCCGTATCCTGGTCGATACCTGCTCCCAGGCCGGGGCCTCTCATACGTATCGTAGTAGTTGTAGTAAGGGTTGTCGTCAGAATACTTGTAGGGGTTGTACGGGTCGTCGCCCACCATGCGGTCCACGTGGCTGGGCGGCCGCAGGTTACTGAGCTCCGGGAGCTGTTCTGGCTCCGTCCGGTTACCTGCGCGCGAGGCGCCAGCGTCGCGGGTCCCAGAAGATGAGTAGCCGGCTTGAAACCAGTGGCGGGCGTCGGGCCTGGGGCGACCTGTGGCGACCCCTGACGAGCTGGCGGTTCGCGCCCGTGCTGCGGCCGTGCGATTGTCCCGGAGCAGCAGGATCGGCGTGCGCGGCTGCGGTGCGGCGGCACCGTCTGTTCCAGCGGCGGCGGCGCTGGGGCCCCGGCGGCGCTGCGGCTGGTACTGTGAGCCCAGACTCAGCAAGCTGAACACCTGCCCGTTGTTCTCCCATTGGATCCTCTGGCGCCAGGCTCCCGGAGCCGCCGGTGGCTCGCGCGGTGGTTGCTGCTGACCAGGGGCCTGCGGGGCGCAGCGCAGGAGGGGGCAGAGCTGCAGCGGCCCCAGGAGGAGCATGGTCCAGGCGAAGCGCATCTTCACCGGATTGTCTCCTCTACAGGAGGTCTTGGCTCTCAGAAAAAGTTAAAACGGGACTCAAATCACGCGAAGGAGGCAGAAATCTTTAAACAGGGAGGCGAGCAGAGTGCCGTTATCTCAGTACCCACAAAGCAGTGCCAACGGTGGGCTGCAGACCCTTTAGACAGGCAGGGCAGCTCCTCGGACGTGGCACCCGTCTTTCCCCTTTCCCAGTCCTTCTGGAAAGCGACGGGGAGCGGCGCGGCGGTCCCGGCGAGCGGGCAGTGTCTGGAGTTGAAGGAAGGAGGAGAGATTTTAAACTTTCTGGCACATTTGCAAAGTTACACAAGCCGTTCTGGCCCTGCTGCCCCTCCGCTATTTGTTCGCGTAATGCGATTGGAAACGTGCAAGGCGGACAGCTCTTCGTCTCTGCCCCTCCCTCTTCTCCCTGTCCTGTCCTCCTCCCCCCAGACACGTTGCACTGGGAGCGTTAAGGGGAAAGAACAAAACGGAACACACATCCTGAGACACGCTTGGCTTAATCTGGGGCGAACATGCAGGAATTTCAAAAGACTCAGACAGACGGAGGCAGCCAGGCCATGGGACGAAGCCAAAATATGCATGGAGAAAAATGCTATTAGGTCACCAGCCCTGGAGAGGCGGGAAGTCAGGAGGTGGGGAGGTGCTGGGGGCGAAAGTGTGTGTTGGGGAGGGGGGGCGGTTGTGACTAATGCACATCCATAAAGGAGTTAACCAGACAAATTTCCCAATGTACACTCAACTCGATTTATGGGCAGAGCCCTCAGCAAATAAACCCCAGGATATCAAATTTTGTTTTTCTGAGGGTAGGTAATATGAGAAATGGGTTACAAATCTGTTTCCTACAGTGAATATTTTAATAACAAAAAGTCAAATTTTACAGAGAACAAAGCTTGCTAATGCTGAACCGCTGAATAAACCTCTTTTTGAAAATGCCGGCCTGGTACTTGAGTGAAATGAAAAATCATCCTTCATTTCCACCACAGACCAGGGAACTAGAGCAAGTCTGCCTAAGAGAGAACACAGAAGGCATTCTCAAATAAACATTTTTATCTGACTTTTTTCTTTGTCTTTCCTACATCTAATTAGACTTTTGATTTAAGAAATTTAAATCACCACTGTTAAATATTGAAGGTCAATAACGTATACCATGGTGTTTGATTTATTTTCCAACCCAAACAAATGGTTTGTGAAAGAAACAACCCTGGAGTTCAGAGTTGGTAAAAAGAAGAGAGTGGGAGTGGCCACAAGGAGAATGGGAAGGCAGATTAAACTATGCTGACTGGAAAGAGATGCTTCATAGACTAGTTATTCACATACCATTCAATGTTGGGCAGTGCTGGAGTCATTTCAAAGAAAAAATGCTACTAAGTAGTTTGATTTAATACGACCGGATTTTTATGACATTTTTATTGATCTCATCTCTGGGCTGTCTGCATAGATTTGGATATTCACCTGTTTCTGTTGGTCTCTGTCTTTCCATAACAAATCACCATATTTTGGTAGTATGGTATACATCTGCTGATTTGACCTCTTCACATCCATTTTCCTTTTCTTTCTGTTAAAAACAACTGTATGTTCTTTGGGTAACTTCCCCTCCCCAGTCGCATAGTGGGACTGTCTGAGCATTCATGATATTTTCCCCTTCAAGCAGGAGTCCAGAAATCCTAGTTTTGCTAATCAAACCATCTTCCTAGAATTTAAATCTCAAGTAGAAAGACACATGGTCAAAATTATTGCTCCTGTCATTATGAAAGAAAATATATGTTAGGACTTGAATGTAAATCCCCCCTGAGCAGTACATTCCAAGACCTGATTCTTTAGCTTTTCTTTCATTTTTTCCAGTGCATTACTTTGTGGCTTAACATGGTCAGAGTCAATTTCTGTTGTTTGCCACCTACGAACTCTGACTGACACTGAGGGGGTTGTGGTTCTTTCAATTAATCAAACCACATGATTCTGAGTCCAGGATGATGGTTTGGCTCTTTTTGAGTCAAATTAGATTTGCTTTGCTCATGACCACACAGCCTCCTTGGTCACAAAGGGATATTAGACGGAAGCTTGCCAATGGATTGGCAAATCTATTGCTTGTATGATGAAGATAAAAATTCAAATACAAATCCTCTCATGTCAACAGTGAATTCTTTCTAAATAATAGTCAGTGGCATCCCTAGCTGTCATTTTAGAGACTTGCGGCAGTGCTTAAAATTACTTTCTCCAAACCCACTAAGGAGGATGGCATAAAAAAAAAGAAGAAACAGGTGTATACAATTTAGACAGACAGATGAAATTATAGGAGAAGCAGGAAGGGATAGAGTGTAATTATCTCTCAGCTGAAAAGGCTCAGCTTATTCTCCAGAAAAAAAAGCCTGAAGCTGCTATTACTTGACCACAGACTCCTAGGGGAAGACTTCTGCTATGTAAATCATACCGTTAGAGTGGCAGACAAAAGCAGTTCCTGGACAGGCACAGTGGCATATACCTGTAATCCCAGTGGCTTGAGAGGCTGAGGCAGGAGGATCACAAGTTCAAAGGTAGCCTTAGCAACTTAGTGATAGCTGTCTCAAAATAAAAAAGAAAAAGGGCTGGGGATGTGGCTTAGTGGTTAAGCACCCCTGGGTTCAATCCTTGGTATAAAAAAAGTTTCCTATTTTGTATGGCTGATTCTCTATTTCTTAGTTATCTGTAATATTCAAAGATTAACTTAAATCTTTTCAAATGAACTTTTACTAGTTTAAGAATATCTGATTTTTATGAATATTCCAGTTATTTGCACTATTTTCAACTCAGTCATTTCAATGTTTGATTGTGATTTTTAATATTTAATTAAATAATTCCTTTAGTTGGACTTTAAAAACATCAGGTACACTGTTTTTGTGAGTTAAAGCCTTCATGCTACAATTTTCATTTTTTTTACATATTGTCCAGCAGTAAAATTCTATATACATTTATTTTGGTTACAAGCATTTCTTTGGACACATTTACCCTTAATTGTGGTATACCTTAGTGATGATTTCCACACATAAACACTAAAAATTGATAACTGAATGAGGTTGACCTTTTTTTTTTTTCAAATTAGCTTCAACAGACTTAAAAGAGTTTTATCAGAATATAAATAACTGATTAGAACAGTAGTGGTGAACACTACTCATTTTCTTTTAAAAACAGATACACATATACACATATCTCAGGGGAGATGACACATAACTCATTGTCACATACTCTAATGAAAAGCTTAGTTCATTTTCTCTCTCTTTCATTTCCTCTAAACTCTCTCTGGCCTACCCCTCAGCCAGCTGAAAAACAAACATGTGGCTACCACATTGGGGACAACAGAAAGTGTCTGCAAGCCCTGAGGGAAACAATCTAGCCACATCATGCTTTTTGTTCAATGGCAAAACTATTATTTACAAAATTAGAGAAACTCTAGTTTCTTCACACTCAACACTGAAATAAGTAATAATAATAATACTAGTAATATTAGTGATGATGATAACTTGTAGATATATAAAAGATACCTTTAACATGTTAGTTTTGGTAAGATACACAGCTGATACAACTTTTGGCCATGGGACTCGCTCTTTTTCAAAATTTTAAAATTGTTATTATTTATTTTTATTGGTATATTATAGTTATACATAAAATTGGGGTTCATTTTGACATAATTATACAAAAGTTAACTACAATCTGCTCCAATTCAGTCCCCAGTGCTTTCCCTTTTCTTCTCCTCCTCTCTCCTCCTATTACTTTCCCTCTATTTTATGAGTTTTTTTCTATTCTAGTTTTTTAAATTAGTGCAGTATAGATATACATAAATGTTATGTTCACTATAGTATATTAATTTTGTGGACAGTTTTACAGTGCATATCATAAAAAGAGAGATGGAATCATTCTGATTCCCTTTTTTGAGGTTCTAGCTTATCAATATCCATGTTTAAACTGCAACATCTCTACTAAACAAGAAATAAAAGTTGTCAGAAGGTTGAATTCCTAGAATTTGCAAATTAATTTACGTTTGTGGGATAGTTCATATATGTGGAAAATAGAATTATGCAGAAAGCCCAAACTGTAAAGCTGAGCCTCTGAATTACCAAAACCAGAATAGTAATGCCATAGTCAAAAGGACTAGGATTCAAGCGTAACTCTTCTGTTTGGGGCTCAGAAAGCTCATACAAATCTTGTTTCTCAGTGAAGACAATATATGTGTGTGCTTTGGTGCCACTATGTAATTTAAATAAAATAAGGGAAGTGGAAAGTTAGAGATTTTTAAGGTGAAAATGATTGAGAAAGAGATAGGTAAAGCATCTTACACATGGGAATCAATTGAGGATTTATAAAGACACTATGCACACACTTAAAAGTACTTAGGAGAGTAATAGGAATAAAGAACCAGCAATTGTTTTTTTTCACTTGAGTAGAATGGAGGAGAAGCAATATTCAAAGTCATTAGCATGTTTGTATTCCTTCCTTCCTCTCTTCCCCTTCTGCCACACATTGCTTCCAGTTATTCACTCAAATATAAAAAGGAGACAGTTGGCACACATTTGTCTATGTGTATCAAGCCTGAACTGAAAAAGATTATCTGTAAACAAAGTATATAGAAGAATTTCAGAAATAATCAATTTTAAATATAACAGTTTGGATTACCCAATCCTACTGAAACACCCAAGGAATAGAAAAATGGAATTTAACTCCAAAGAATGAAAAAGTATTTCATTCTGATTTCTTTAATGCATATTCATATGTGATTAAATAAAGAATTTTAGTCACGTTAATAAAATGGAAAAAATGAGAAGACATGATACTAAACAGGTGAATGGGTCTTGGAAATGCAGTGTATCAAAGTAATTTGGTAGTTGGCAAAATTACCTATAAGTGAAGACCAAGTTATTTGATTGAGCTGATGGAAAGTCCCATGATAAAAAGACAGCTCTTCTTCAATCTATGTGGTATACTAGAATCATTTCTGTGACTAATCAATAGGAGAACGCGTACTACAATTATGGTTTAAATATGAGGTGTCCACCAAAAGCTTATGTGTGGGACAATGCAAGAATACTCAGAGGTGAAATGATTAGATTATGAGAGCTATAACCTAACTAGTGGATTAATCCACTGATGTGGGTTACCCAGGTGATAACTGTAGGCAGGTAGGGTATGGCTAGAAAAAGTAGATCACTAGGGGTACACCTTTAGGATTTATATTTCATCTCTGGTGAACAGAGCTCTCTTTCTGCTTCCTGGTTGCCATGTCCTGAGATGCTTCCTCCTGCCACACCCTTCCATCATGATGTTCTGCCTCACCTCAGGTCCAGAGCTATGGAATCAGTTGACCAAAAATCAAACTGCTGAAACCATGAGCCAAAATAAACTTTTCCAAGTTTCTCATGTCAGGTCTTTTGTGATGCAAAGCTGACTAAAACAAATATCAAGTCCACATCTTAGCATATTTGTTTGCTACTCTTCAGCTCTTCATGCATCCAACTTCACTGTCCCAGTACCCTAAAAGTTCCTTAATTTAACATAAGCAAGGCATGATCCTCTGAGCTGGTAGCAGATATGTTAAGAGGGCATGTAGGCTTAACTTGGGCATCTCTTTCACCTGCCGGTCACAAGCACGGATTGCAATCCCGCCACTAGAGTGTCATCCCTCTGCTTGAATGTCATCTGATGTGTGTTAGTGGTTATTAATACTTTCATTTTATTTGACAAGGTCTAGGAAGAACAAGATAACAAATGGCTACCAAGTAATGGGAATTAAGTGGAGTTTAATATTTCCCCCCTTTTCTTCTATAAAATGATAGATCTCAGAATATCAGAACCTGTTCCTAATTGTGCTTAATGTCAACTTTGAAAATCATAATTCTTTCTCTTATGATTATAATGATACTCATTTTACTATCTTACTTCTTGATTACATAGCACCTAGAACAAAGAATGAAAGATTTTTTTAAACAATAGCTCTTAAAGATATGAATTTTTTTTTCTTGCTTTATCTCCATCTACCTGCCTGCCTTCCTATTTTCCTTCTTCCTTTCATGCTGGGGATTGAACCAGGATCTTGTGCATACTAAACATATGCTCTACCAATAAGCCACAAACCAGTCCTATGAGAGTCATTTAAAGGAGGCCCTGTTGGTTATAGTTAGTACTGTAACTATAGTAAACATGGATTTCTCTGGCTTCTACCTATTCTCTTGCATTCAAATTATCTCATAGATCATAGTCATCTTATCCAGAAGGTACAGAGAAGGAGATGAACTACAGCTCTGTGTCATAAAATTTGTGTGAACTCTGTCTTCTATAAGTCACATAAAGGCACTGGACATTTGGACCACTATTCTAAGTTATTTGTGGAAACAAGACAGGCCCATCTGTCAAGGACATATACTTTATTCTCAAAGGTCTCTAGAATCTTTTACAAATAGTTAATACAAAGGACTATTACACAATGACATATTGGAAGGTATAAAACACATTGATTAAATGAAAATATTAAATGGATATTAATTGAAAAATGACTTCATGCAACTTAGAATGATCTGTAACTAAGAAATCTTTGATGCCTGAATATTGAGTCGAATGCACAGGGCTTTAACAAAACTTGCTAAATGGATCTCTAGTAGAGGAAGGAAATAATAAGAAAATGAGCAATAATTTAAAAAAATAAGAAATTTAATCACCCTCATTCTGGACAATCCTGTCCTCTCATTAATAGCAATCATTTCTATTTCTTGTCATTTAGTATGCTCCTGGCACTTTGCAAAGTACTTGAATGCATTACCTCATTTTATCCTCATGACAACTCTGTGAAGCAGTTATTAATACTTTCATTTTATTTGACAAGGAACTGAAGGTCAGAAAGATTAAGCAACGTATTCAGTTAAAAGTTGGCGGAAATCTGGGTGTGGTGGTACCATCTATAATCTCAGCTTCTTGGGATGTTGAGGCAGGAGGATCAGAAGTTCAAGGACAGCCTGTATGACTTAGGGAGAGCCTGATGCAAAATAAAATAAAAAGAACTGAGATGTACCTAAGTAGTAGAGCACTTATCCTGCCCAAAGCCCTGTGTTCAATCCACAGTACTCTCACCACAAAAAAAAAAAAAAAAAAAAAAAAGGCAGAACTGGATCTTGAATTCAGGTATACATTGTTATAAACTGCATTATTAAACTCTTGCCATATGAAGTAGAAAGAGCATATGTAATTGTTTTTATTATTTTCTTAATTTTTTTAATTGTTGGTGGAAATGAACTGAGTGACTCACTAAAAGTTACATGTCAAGAAGACAGTGGCTGAGCCAATTAAATGATTAGACTATTTTAGACTATTAACCTAGTGCCTATGGGCAAATGGCTTTGGGAAGTTAGCTAGCAAGGTGATAAACACAAGAACATCAGTGATGGAGGTAGTCCTTGCATTACTGTGCCCTCTGTTAATTTTAACAGTGAGTTCTTGGACAAATTACTTAACTATTTTGAGAGTTGATTTTCTTCATCCAAAATAAAGATATTAAGACCTATCTTACAGGGTTGTTATGAGGATGAAATGTTTGTTAGTATATGGCAGAGAATCTATCTTAGGCACTGAATAGATGGTAAATGTTATTACTACTTGGTACTTGAACATTATGATTTAAAACAGACAAGGTTTGGGCTAGAGTTGTGGCTCAGTGGCAGAGCACTTGCCTCATACATGTGAGGCATTGGGTTTGATCCTCAGCACCACATAAAAATAATTAAACAAAATAAAGATAAAAAAAGTAGACAAGATTTATTTCCAGGTAGACAATTACAGAGAAAGGCATTTTCTTTAACATGGAAAAAGAGCCATTTGTTACTCTTTGAAGTGTCTGTTTTGTTACTTTAAAGCAGGAAAATTTTTAAAAATAAATCAACATTATTGAGATATAATTTATATAAAATAACATTCACAACTTGCAAGTGTACAGTTTGATGAATTCTAACAAATATATTTCATTGTAATCAGCACCACAATCAAGATGTGGAATATTTTCATAATTTCATGAAGTCCCTTTGATCTCAATTCATCCTTAACCCAGGTAACCACAATTATGTTTTTACTTGATTTATTTTTTCTTGAACTGCAGATAAGTAGAAATTATACAGCTTCTGCCTTTGTTTGTCTGTTCTTTTGCTCAGGATAATGCCTGTCAGACTCATCCCAATATTGTTCAACCAGTGGTTCATTTGTTTTTCTTGAAAATAACACAATTTATTTGGTAATTTTTGGCACTATTATGGAAACAGCTGCTATGAGTTTTCATCTACAAATTATTCTATACATATATGTATGTTTTCATTTCTTCTTGGTAGACACTTAGTGGTAGAATTGCTATATCTTCAGAGTAGGTAGATATTTAATTTTATATGAAACTGTCAACTCTTGTTTTATAAGTGTTGTCTTAATTTACATTCATGCCATCAAATAAAGTTCATTTGCACTCCTTTCCAACCCTGATATTTCAGTCTTTAAAATTTTATCCATTGTATTTCCTTAATGATTAGGGACTTTGAGCATTTTTTAATATGCTATTTTTCATGTGTTACATATCTTTGAATTATCTTTTTTAAATTTTTGAGCAATTTTATTTTTTAAATTTTTATTACATGTTCTATACATTCTGAATAAAAGTCTTATATGAGTCTTATGAATTATAAATATTATTTCCCAGTTTGTGGGCTTGCCATTTCATTTTCTTAATGATATTTTTAAAGAACCGAAGTTTATAATTTTGAGAAAATCCAGTTTATCAATGTGTTTTCTTTTATACTTAGTGCTTTTTTGTATTCTAAGAAATTTTACTCTAGCCCAATGTCACAAAGATTGTCTTCCGTGTTTTCTTCTAGGAGCTTTCTAATTTTAGCTTTATGTTTAGGCCTGTAACCCATTTCAAAATACTTTTGTGTATGACAAGAGATAGGAATTGTGGTTTCTATTTTCCTGCATGAGTATCCAGTTAATCTAGAACTATTTGTTAAAAATATTATTCCTTCTCTAAGGTGCCTATTACACTCTGGATGTGAGATGTCTCCCAAAAGCGTGTGTATGAGACAATGCAAGAAGGTTTAGAGGAGAAATGATTGGGTGATGAGAGCATAACCCTATCAATGGATTAATCCTGCAATGGAATTTACTGAGTGGGGTGTGGCTAGTGGAGGTGGGTCATTGAGGGGGGCATGTGTTTGGGGTATATTTGTATCTGGTGAGTCGAGTCTCTCTCTTTGCTGCCTGATCATCATGTGAGCTGCTTTTCTCCACCACAGTCTTCTGCCATGATGTTCTGCCTCACCTTGAGCCTCAAGGAATGAAGCCTGCTGTCTGTGGACTGAGACCTCTGAAACTGTGAGCACACAAAGAAACTTTTCCTCATCTAAAATTGTTCTGGCCAGGTCTTTTAGTCACAACAGTGACTAAAACAGTGAAAAAGCTGACTAACAGTGCCCATTTTCACCTTTGTCAAAAATCAAATTGCCTTATAGGTTCGTTTCTGGACTTTCTGTTTTACTGATATGTTTATTTTTCCTTATGTCAATGCCACACTGCCTTGATTACTATAGCTGTATAATAAATCTTAAAATTAAGTAGTGACAGTTCTTCAATTTTATATATTTTCCCAAAGGTATTCTTACTGTTTAGGTTCTTTGTATTTCAACATACATTTTTAGAAATAGATGATTAGTTTCTATTTTAAAGAATACCTATTGAAATTTTGACTGAAGCTTAATTGAATCCATGAGTCAATTTGGAATTTTTACATTTTAACAAGATGAATGTTCCAAACCATGAACAAGGTATATCACTCTGCTTATTCAGGTCTTCTTTAACTTCTCTCAGTCATGTTTTGTAGTGGTCAGTATAGAAAACTTGCATGTCTTTTGTGAAATTATTCCTAAGCATTTTGTGTATTTAAAAGTTGTTGTTTCCTATAATCCCAGAGGCTCAGGAGGCTGAGACAGGAGGATCACGAGTTCAAAGCCAGCCTCAGCAAGGCAACTCAATGAGATCCTGTTTCTACATAAAATACAAATAGGGCTGGGGATGTGCTCAGTGATTAAGTTCAATCCCCAGTACCCCCCCCCCAAAAAAAAAAAAAGTTGTTGTAAATGAGAAAAAAAAGTTGTTGTAAATGTATTGCTAGGTATGGGAACATAATTTATATTACATACTGACTTTATATCTCCTTAAAAACTTTTTCTCATCAAAATTTAAGGAAAGAAATAATAAAAGATGGCAAAAGAGAACTAGAGGATATTATTAATAAGAGAAAAAAAATCAAGAAACAGGGAATGATGCTATATTGTTTAGAAAGATGGTTAAAAAATGCCATACTAGTTAACTTTTGCTGTATAATAAACCAACCCCTAATTTAGTGCCTTAAAATAATACACATACTGTTATTCCCAATCCTGTGTATTATCTGAAGAGTTATTTTGCTATTATCACCTGGACTCAATCATATAGCTACATTGAGATGTTTGTCTTAGAAATACATAAAAACACATTTTGTTCTGTGAATAGATCAATTTATTGGGGAAAATAATTTTGGTCACAAAAAAGTTATTGAATAGAACATGAATAAGTCCCCTCACATACTCACAGTATTAAAAATAATCAGATATTTCTCATCCCAAAATATTCACTTGCTATCTAATATAAAGGATTAATACTTCTTCTTAAATTATAGAGATTCATAAAAAACTTCCAAAGGTATAAAGAAAGTTTAAAATATTTAATTTACTTTTTAAACAATTTAACCTGTACAGAATCAATAACTGAAGTTCATAGGAGGAGGCAAAAATAGTATTTTAAGAGATGAAAGTATTCTTTATTTACTCATAGATAAAAGGGAAATAATTTTTAAATAAAATGATATAATTTATAAATAAAATATATAAAGTCTCTTGGAGACTTTCCCTTAACCCCAAGACAGCATATATATGAGTGTGTGTGTGTGTTTATTCCAAAACTGTTAACATGTAACATAAAATGACCCAACTGATTCTTTTTCTGCATCAAAATTTTCCTTTATTGTTCTCTTAGAAGCCATTACTTCCAGATGACTGTTACCGAAACCTGAGATTTATCCCTTAGGTCACTTGGTATGTTATCCCAACCTCTAGTAAATACATCTCTAAATACAGCCCATTATATATCTTATGTATTTATTTATGGGACATTTCTATTCTTTCCTATTTTTATCTCAAAACTCTTCTCCAAATCACCAACTACCTCCCTCTTAACCAGTTTCTTCAGATTCACTTGTGCCCATCACTCAGATATTTCACACTGTAGCCAGGGTGATCTTTTTGTACACACAAATTTGACCATATCATTTGTGTCATCATGACAATTTAGGAGGATTCCACTGTTCTTAGGGTCAAATAAGTATCCATACTACAGTCTAATCAGTCCTGTTCTTGCCTGCTTCTGCAAATTCAATATCACTGCCACCCTAACTCCCCAGAATCTCAGCTGCTTTGCACTGCCATACCTCATTAAGTTTCCAGATCAAACTGTCATGTCTTCTCCTCTCTTAGGGCCTTTATTTTGCCATCTCTTTTGCATAAATCACCGTTTCCTCTACTCTTTTGCTAGCCAACTTTGTCTGATTCTTCAAGTTACAGTTTAAATGTCATTTCTTCTTGGAGACTTTCCCTTAACCCCAAGACAGCTCTTTTTCTTTCGCATATATATAGCATAATACTGTGCTGCTTCAGAAAGCTCGTCTCATCTGGAATTATGTATTCAATACTTTCTATAAGGATATAAACTTCATCAATAGTATATTCACAAAAGTTGTTTATTTCCATTGTAGGAATTAGGACTTCCTTTATGAATTGTGTGTGTGCCAAGTACAATATCTGTTCTTAATACATGTTAATAAGTACTAATCATAAAAATCTTTGACCCAGCCCAGCATGGTTTCAACAAACATGCATTACAATCTTGGGATCAGTGTGCCAAATGAAAAGTAACTTTAACTGTCTCAGCATTAAGTATTTAATCACTTAGGAGAGAAATGGGAATAATTTAACCAGAATAGCAGAATGGGTTTCTACTCCAAAGAGGTCTTGAGGTAAAGCTATTGAAACTTAAATCTTATTAAAATGACAGGGTCTTGGCAGAGGTGAATGGGGAATCTTGTCCAGTGCTTGACCACATCAATCTGGCTGTAGTCAGGATATCACATTCACATGTACCCAAAATCTTCCTGTTCCTTAATTTTAAAGGGGTAAAGGTAACATAATTGTAAAGTTCTATAGTAAACAGATTAAAGGTACACCATTTTTACTTGTAAATTGAATAGTTCATTTAACTTGAATTTTTCACATCTTCTTAGGACTCTATTTTTTGGATGAACTGTGTGTGGCACAAGAATAGGAAGTTATACGCCACGTATGTATAATATGTCAAAATACATTCCACTATCATGTATAACTAAAAAGAACAAATAAATATTTTTTTAAAAAAGAATGAATAGTGTGTAAGTATATGGACAATGACTAGATGGTGATCTGTGATGAAATGCTTTGTGACGATCTAATATTACATTCCAATGTTTGGGAGGCAGAACTCAATGCAAGAGCATTAAGATAGGGCTTCTAAATATTCTGTGACTTGTTCTGGGAGATAACAGAGCCCAGCCAAGTGTAGCAGCAGCTGCAAGCCAAATGGTGATATTTTCATAAGCAGAGTGCTAAGTGATCACTTAATGATCTTTCAAGCAAACCACAGAGGAAATCCACAAATTACTATAGCAGACTCTGTTTATGTTGACACTTAAGCACACAAATAGACTTTTTTTTTTCCTTAAGTATATCCAGGAAAGCTTTCAAAAAAGAGAATAATTCCCCAACAACTAGGTGTAGGAACAAAGACTCAAAAAAAAAAAAACCCCAGAAAATTACCATTTTTATTTGTCAATATATTTTACTATGCTATAACTATGAACTAAAAATTAATTATATAAACAAGTGATTAGTAAAAACAAAATTGATACACTCATTTCCTTATTGGTAATGGATATTATCAAATTGATTGGAGGAGTAAAAAATATATCCTAATGATACTTAGGGACCATTAAATAAAATAATGCTATATATATATATATATATATATATATATATATATATATATATACACACACACACACACACTATGAACTATATATAAACATCTTTGTGTATATATAAACATCTATATATAAACATTACACTATATATGAACATATATGTAGCATTGCATGAGGCTATCTATTAAAGAAGTCTAAAAAAGTTCACTAGGGTTGTTATGAGACTGGTTTTTTAACTATTCACAAAATTTCCAGTATTCTGAAAACTTTCTCAATTTATTTCCCAAGAGGAAAGAAAACCATAATAGAAATGTTCTTATAAGTTTAATGTATCTATTCTCCTTCCAAAAACTCCACGTCTTCAGAACATTATTTTCACTGAGAGACTTGAAATCAAACCATTTTTGGATTTACTGATTCAAACTGCTTGCTACTAGGAATTTGAGAAATTCATGGGAGGTGCCTGACCAGGAACCAAAGAAGTGGAATTTTAGGTGTGTTAGTGAATGACTTAAACTCTTTAGTAGACAGAAAAAATGTTCCCTCTAGGTCTAGTGGAATCAAAGCCACAAAATACTTTCCTTCCATAGTGGACTTCCTTAGTTTTCTAGGATGAGAGTGTGGCAAGATGGAGAGTTGCTGGAATTCGTATGTCAAGTTCCTGTGAGTGGGTAAAAGCTCTGGTTTTGTATTCCTACAGAGAATTAAATGAGTCACCCTCTAGAGGGCAACAGAGTATGATTCAGGCTCAGAATTGCATGGATCAAGTTCTGAGGGAAGGATTGATCATGAGGAGTTATTAAAGTCTCAAATTTGAGAATTAAAAAAAAAAAAGTAAGCTTCCACTTCATTATAGTGCTTCTTGAATTTTTGGTTAACCAGGGCTGAGGTGGACTGACATAGGTAACTACTCTGCAAGAGGACTACAGATGAACGGATCTGGGCCAATCTACAGGCAAAGCCACTCAGGCTCTTGAAGGTCATCCTCTGAAGTGAGATTTTTTTTTTTTTTTGCCTTGAGGAGCCCCTTGTCTTGCCAGAAATGTACATTAGGAACTCTGTCTCCAGATTTATCTTTGATATGATTTGATATTTTTAGCTGCTTACTCCCCTACATTTTATGGTACCCAAGACTGAAAAAATTTTTTTTCTGGGCCACTTAAACTCCCCCAAAACTTTAGTGGCTTGTCGTGTCCTAATTCTGCCTCAGGTTGTATTTGTACAAATTTCTCAATAGTCAATTGCCTGTTTAATAGGAAGAACTCTGAAACTACCTTCATCCTCATTATAAAAATAAGGTCCTTGGGTGGGTAGGGATTAAAAAATCTAAGCCAACAGTAGTGCCTTCCTGATTTTCTGGAAGATGCAGGTATAATACACTTTCCAAGTACCCAATGGGAAACCTGCCTAACTCAGGTAAAAAAGAAGTTAGAATGTGATGAATGATAGGAAGGGTTGAATAAACATGGCTTTCTCCTCTCTGAAAAGTGGGAAAGGGTAATGGAGAAAATAGTATTAATCTGCAGACATCCATAGATTCTCTCACCTCTTTTTTTTTTCTCTAAGAAAAGTCCTTACTGGCTGGATCTCATTTTCTATGCAAAATTTATATAATGAGATAATTTATGAGAAAAACAGTCAAAGCATCAGAGAGTAAATTTGGCAGAGGTTTGCACACAACAGGGAAAGTCATGAGAGGCAGCTAGCGCTGTTGGTACAGGTCTGGTCTTAGTAAAAGAATATCTCTGGAAGCAGGAAAATAAGAGAGAAAGGATAGCAGTGAAAGAACCATTTTAAAGGACAGAGTTGAGTATTATAAAGAGATGAGGAATAAGAAAACTATGCAAAAAAAAAAAAAAACCCAAGAACATTAAGTCATATGGCTTATATTAACAATACACTGTCTGTTTTCAAGCCCTTTTCCCCCTCCAAGAAACTTAGTAAAAATTCCAAATGCTTTTATTTACTATTTGAAAATAGGCCATTTGGGGGCAGGGATTTGGTTCTATTTAGATTACAGTTATGTACTATGTTGATTTGGAATATTGTTATGTTAGCTTAAATTGCTTCTTTTAGCTCTTAACTTTGTGTTTTGGTGATACACTTTCCTAGGTATCTATAAATCTAAAAGTATTTTAAAAATGTATTTTCTAAATCAATAAAAAATAAAGTCCTAGCTGGGTATTGTCAGGCTTTCTGCCAAGTACAGTAATTGTTACTTGTGGAATTTTCTTAGAATGGCCAAGGCATTTGACTCAATAACTATAACTGTGGAATGAGTATCTGGGTGGAGACACCAGTCTGTTAGAAAGTTGGTGGGCTAGTACATGCCCATATGCTAGGAGAGATTTATCAATATATTCACTCAGCCTATCCAAGAAAATCACAGGGTTTGTTTTGTTCAAACTAAGCATTGAATTTCATTAAACTTAATGGCTGTTTTCCTTTCCTTCCAACCAATTGCTTTTCTCTTTTTTGCCTACTCTTATTGCTTTTGTTGTTTTATACCACAGTAATAAATTATTAATTGAATTATATTCCTTTGAACATAAAAATATGAAGACCACACTCAAGTCATGTTAAGGGGGACTGTAAGTTAATTAAGAGCACACATATACTGGAAACAACCACAAAGTTGTGAAAAATAGGCAAATTTAGGGACCAGAGGGACTACAGGATCATGATCATGGCTCAAACAAGCAACAGAGCAGGCACAGTTCAGAGTCACCATGCCCAGATTTGGACTTTGGCATTCCTCTCTCAATGAATTTGAGTTGAAGTTCAATGTCTTTGTTGTTGAATCCAAGATAGGAATGTGTGGAACCAATATGTAGAAATGTAGAATACAAATATATGTAAATAAATTGCAAATGGGATATTCTAAGTACAAAAGTTATTTTTTAAAAAAAAAAAATACATAGATGAATGGGTTGGTTCATCTTCAAAATGTTAGTTAGGATGTGTCCTAATGCTTAGAAAACTTAAATAAGAAATTTTAAATAAATTTTACTACTACACATATATTAGCTTCCAAAAGTGACTGCAATAGCTTTAGTTTCTTCCACTCTTTTATTCCAATCCATTGAATACATGTGTGCTTAATTCATTTTTGCTTTTTAAATTCCAACCATTAATCTAAATAATTTAAAAGTATAGTTTTATTCCTCTTTGATTAGACCATCATTAAACATCAACTGTGGTTGTGAAGATCTCATCTGACATTTGCAGGATCTCAACATACATTTATTTGCAGGTATGTTGCAAATGGGCCAGCAACTGTAGAGGAACTTGCAAGTATGTCAGCACTCTCAACCACTCTATTTTGTCCTTTCATGTATAAAGACACTTTAATATTCATTATTTTGAAAAATAACTTTATCTAATTAGGATATAATTTTCTTTCTTTGTCATTTGATATAATAAAAAGATAAGCACATTTTTAAAGAAACAAAGAAAACACAATAACATATTGAAGGAGATAATATGTCTCTGATACACCTATAGTAACTAAAATCAACTGAAACTGATTTTAGACTCAAAATTTAGCCTATTAACATTTTTAGAATATGACACATCCCAAATCATATTTATGGTGAATCCAAGAAGAAGTGAGGTTATTTACTTCAAGCTTTTTAGAATTTTGGTTTGAAACTTTAGGGAGGATGTGGCCCAGTTGTGTTCCTTCTGAACTGCAGAGGTAAAGAAGTTAAATCTGTGCCTGTCAGACTCCCCTGAAGCTAGGATTCAAGAATTAGGTTCTGTAATCAAATAGGATGAAAAAAATTTGCAACTGAAGTTTTCCTTGAATTCCTTCTGGTTTTGCTGACAAATACAACTGTGAAAAAATTACAATTTCAGCTGCAAAAGAGGTCTCAGGGTCCATTCAATAGCTTTGTAAGTCTAGGATGCAGAATAGATCCTATGAGGTGCAGAATGGCCCTGGGCCTCTTGAATGTACCTTCCAGGTCTCTGGATTGCAGTTAAAGTACACATTACAGGATCAACAGTTCCAGACACACCTTAGACTCCCTACTTATCTGTGGTTGAGTGAGCAGCTCTCTTGGTAAACCAACTTTTCAGAATCTTTTGGCAATTATTTCTGGAAACCAGGCTGCATTCTGATTCTCCATGTCTTTCATTGATTTTGTAAGGACCTATTCCCTTATTTTCTGCATAAATATTTTCTGTTATTCACAATTGAATCCAGCTTGATAACAATGTTTGTAGTAGAAGGTTAGTCTTTGACCTACTTAGATTTGAAAAAAGTAAACATCTATTTCCCATTAAATGATGGGATAATAGTAATCTCTTACAGCTGTTGGTGAAACAGTTAAATTATTACCTCTCTTCACTCAGAATGAAGTGCCTATAGAAAATTCAGACTGAGTGACAAGGGCCTTGGCACAGTGTAACATGATGGACAGGGATGAACTGGGTGCAGCACACTGCACTGGAGAGATTTTAAAAACAAATTAGTAATCCTGGACTTTAAATTATCTGCTTAATGTGGTTAGGAAACCAAAGAAATTTTAGTCTTAAAAGAATTTTTTTTTTTTTTTTTTTTTTTTTTTTTTTTTTTTGTGGCTCTTGGGAAGACATAGCCAAAAATCAATCACAGAGCCTGACTTATGGCTTATTGAATTACAACATAGGTTGAATTCAGACATGCCAAGTTTCTTATATGAAAATTCATTGCTTGGGAAAGAATAAGACTCTTAGAATTGGAGAAGTGAATCTTGGGAAGGTTTGGAAAGACTGGCTTGTCTCAAAGCTAAACCTAATGACCTTCCCATGCCAACAGACAAGACTGGTCTCTCTTTGCTTTAAAAACCTGTAGTGACTTTTGCTGATGCAATTACCTTATCTGTAATGCTAATTTGTATTCTGTTCCACCCTACCCACATTATTTCCCAAACTCATAAGTAGAAACTGATCCAAGATATCAGAGAGACTCAATTGCAAAGCCATACCTGGAAAGAAAATGCTTTTGTTTTTTTTTAAGAGAGAGAGAGAGAGAGAGAGAGAGAATTTTTTAATGTTTATTTTTTAGTTTTCGGTGGACACAACATCTTTATTCTATTTTTATGTGGTGCTGAGGATCGAACCCAGCGCCCTGCACGTGTGCTACCGCTTGAGCCACATCCCCAGCCCCAAGAAAATGCTTTTCACATCAAAACACTAAAAATTTTGCAAAAAGAAGCAAATAAATGTACTGATGATTTGTAGATCTCATCATGTAGCTCATTGCAGGGAAGCAGCTAACCTCCTAGAAAAATAGAGGGGCCCATTGAAGATGGTATATATGATGGTAGTAGAAGACAACTTTCTTTGAGTTCAGGGCTCCGAAAGAGATGAAATCTTTTATCCAGTGACCAACATACATGAGTCAGGGCAGGAAGACATGGGAATAATGCTGTTGATAAGTTAAAGACAATCATACAAAATTCTTACTTTCTACTCTCACTATGACTAGAGGATGAAAAGCTGATTAGTTAATTCTTAGTTTCATGTCAATATCCAGTAGGCTTTGAGAATAAGAAGATAGTAGTTCTCCAAAGGAATATCCAAATATGATGCCAGAAAAAGGGAAAGGAATACTGGGTGACAAAAACAACTGTCATATCATTTAGGAAAGCATTAGCTTAAGTATCCTATATCCCATCATAATGCCTAAAAATCACACAAGCAAACCAGTACTGTTGTTCAAGATTTGCCTTTTTACAGGAGGATCACAAGTTCAAAAGCCAGCCTTAGCAACTTAATGAGGCCCTAAGCAATTTAGGCAGATCCTGTCTCAAAATAAAAAAATAAGATGGGCTGGGGATATAGCTCAGTGGTTAAGTGTCCTTGGGTTTAATCCCTAGTTCCACCAAACAAACAACAATCAAAAAGATTCCCTTTTTAAAAATGGTAAGTATGTAAGTACCTTGTAGGTAGGGAATTATTCTCATTATAAATATGAAAGGCTACAAGCATATATAAATTTAAAACAAAAAATATGTTTAAAAATAAATGAGAGCCTAAGTATTACATCTAGAGTCATAGAAATGGGACTTCATACAGAACTGTTTGATTGCAAAACCACTATTTAAAAAAAAGTAAGTAAATTATGCATATAGCATATAATTCAAAAGGTAAAGGGATATAGTGAAAAATGTTTCCCTTGAACCCATCAGCCAGAAACCAGTTAACCCTGGGTGTCTTGTTTCCAATTTCCTGTGTCTCCTTCTATATATATACATATATTTAAGTATATGTAAAAGTTTATAATAAAAACACAAAAAATAGTTATGTAACATTGTATTCTATAGCTTTTCCCCCTATATCTATCTACTTTCTTGGCAATCATTACATATTAGTATAAGTGGAGTGGTCTTGTTGTTTTTGCTAATTCCTACAGTATTCATTATCTGTATGGAGCTTTGTGGAACTAGCTAAAATTCTTTCCGATATTTAGCTGTTACAAGAAAGCTTCAATGGATATCTGTTTATATATCTTTGAGCTCATACTCATAAAAGCAGGATAAATTCCTAGAAATAGAATTTTTAATAAAAGGATATGTATGTCTTAAATTTGCTAGTCACTGCCAAATTGCCTTCCAAAAGGATTATTTCAGCCTGCACTCACATCAACAGCATATGAAATCACCTATTTTCTAAATCCTCCTGAACTCAGGCTGTTGCCACATGTTTTGATCTTTATGGACTTGATAAATGGCATTTTATTATGGGTAATTTTATCTTTTCTTGAGAATAAAAGTAACTTGTATTTCCATTGCTGAGTGTTCATATCCTTTGTCTTTTGTGCTGTTAGTCTATTAAATTTAACTTATGATAATTAATTGTGTATTAATGAAATAAGTTTTTTTATTGTCCTGTGTGTTGAAATATTGCTCTTTGATTCTAGGAATAAATTAAGTTTTACTTCACTTTTGTGTAAGTGACTTTATTTTTAATTTTTAAAAAAATGATCCTTGACTTTTCTGACAAGCTTAAGAAAGTCTTTCCTATTCTGAAAATGCAAAATATTCTTCCATAATTTCTTCTCAATATGTTTATGTATTCCATTGCTGTATTTAAAAACATGACATTCTTTCTAGTGTAAAGAAATTGTGATCCCACTTTATTTTCTGTTCCAGATGACAAACCCCTCAATTTTAATGACTATGCAATGTTGTCTTCTTGAGAAGGTTCTCAAAGATGACATCTGACAAGTTCTATTTGCCATGTGTCTCTCAGGATCCAGTAATTTGGCAGTGCCTTTTGAGCTGCTCCTTCACAAGGCAGAATTTTTTTTACTTTTCATACAGCTTATAATTAAGAGACAATGATCTCTGCATACCATGCAGAGACAGAAAGAACACCAGGAAACACATATTTTTACCAAGTCCCATGCTGCTCAATCTGATGGGGTATGGGGGTTACTCAGATCTGCAATAATGCTGCTTCTCTATAAGGTCATGTAGATTGGCATTTTTGCCCTACTTAATCATATTAACCCTAGTATTTGTTATGATTTGGATGGAGTTTTCCCCTAAGGGTCTATGTGCTAAGAGTTTGGTCCCCAGTGTTACAGTGCTGAGACAGGGAAAGCTTTAAGAGGTGGGGCTTAGTGGAAGGTATTGGTCATGGGGACATCAAACTCATGAATGGTTGAATGCTGCCTTTCAAGAGCAGGTTGTTGTATCTAGAGGCCACCCCACACATGTGGCCCCTTTAGCATGCAGCCATTTCCCTTTCTTTTTCTCTGCCATTTTGTAACACAACCAGGGACCCTCACTAGGATGACTAGGATGCCAGTGCCAGTGCCTTTATTTTTTTAACCCAAGGCCTTGCACATGCGAAACAAATGCTCTAACCCCTGGGCTACACCACCAGCCCTTATTTTTATTTTATAAAGGAGAAAACTCAGCCTGAGAGAGGTAAAGAGATTTCCAACATCACACAACCATTAAGTGTAGAAATGGGTGTTGGAATGGCTCTATCACATTGCTGACAGAAGGCTAGAGGTCCCAGAGGTCATAGGTCTCAGAATCAAACAGGTTGTTGCACAGAGGATGAGAGGTCAAGGAAGCTTCTCTCACAGAGGACGTGGGACATCCTGTGGGAAATCTCTCTTGTTCCCACTCCTGAAGCAACCCCCGTGTAGAGGACAGTGCTGTGGTAGGAGGTGGCGGGACCTGATATAGTAGATTCCTTCTCTGAAGGCAATGGCATAACTCCTCTGAAGAGAGCAAGCAGAGGGACTAGTTAGAAAAAAAAAATGCAATATCCCATATTCCCACTAGCAAAGCAGCCCTTGGACAAGTTCCCAGCCAGAAGGCCAGGAGGTCAACCAGATCCATAGAGAGGTGTCAAGTTAGCCAGGACACACATGAGTTCAGCATCTGCCTGTGCACTCTTGCACTCTGACCACACAGCAGGCCCTACACAGACTTCTTCAGATACAAGGCGAGGCTGAGGATTCTCTTTTACCAAATGGAGAGAAGGAAGGAGCCAGAGATGGGACGCTAGTCTTGAGATGGCTTGGAGCCCCTCAAACTCTATCTTCTATCTGTTCATCTTCTGTGTAATTTCCCAAAGGCTCAGCTGATCCTGCACAGGCCTGCTAAGAAATGGCTCAGGCAGCCCATGACCACATGGAAAACCTTGCCTGTTGTTTTGACACTAACAGCTTTCAGGAAGTTGGCAACTGTTCAAAAGAATTGTATGTGTTTCTGAGATTTTAAGTACCTAATCTTTTAAAAATAAGCTTTCAAGTATATTGTGTCACTTTGTTTGGACTTGATAAAGAACATGAAAGCCATTTTAAAAATTGTGTTGGAGGCTGACAAATTTTTAAAGGGTATTTACTTAAATTCCTGAAATTTGAATTTCATTACAGGTAACTGTACGTTGCTGTCTCAAAAACTTGAGTATGAGACTACTAGGTGTTGTATCTAGGAACACAATTTTTACTTGGGTTTAAAATGATATATTTAAGTAAGCAGAAAACATGCCCTACTGTTTTATTAAATACCAAAATCTTTTAGAAAATATATGCTCTAGTTTGCAGTCAGCCTAGTAATCCAGTTGTGCCTTTTATAATACAAATTCCTAGTACTTTCTGGATTCTTACTAAAAAAAAAATTTATTTGTAAACTTTCTCTGTCCAAATTGAAAAATAAAAAAAGTAGGAAAGCAGTTATTGTGATTATTAAAATAAAATGGTATTTGTGTTTTAGCTTGGGAATATAACTTATGCAATGACATGGTGTGGTCCAGGAGACAGTGCCAATTCTGCTTTTGCCACTAATTGCTCTGTACTCAGGAATAGTTTCTTAATTTCTCTGAATTCCCTTTGTCTTGTCTTCTGGGAGATAAAAAAACTATTTTGGATGACAGTTAAGAGGATAATGGCACAGTCACTTACTAATGGTATTGGGTATTAATGACATCAAAGCTGAATTATCAGCCAAGAGCAAAATGTATTTCTGTTGAATGGGAAATACTTAAGCTCCTGGACTGAAGTTGGTACCAATTGCTATAATGTGAATTAAACCATAAACTATTTGTATTAGAGGGATTTCGTAACAGAAAGATTGGAATTTGTGGGTGACATCACAGTAAAGCAGGGCCTTATTACCTTCAAAGTTGAAACAGCGGGTGTCCTCCAAGCAAGTCCCTTAAGAGCCACCCTTGGCCACAGCTTTATTATTTCTAAAATACTGAAGATGGGGAGCCACTTTGAGGCTAAAATTAAAAGGCATGATGATTTTGTTTTGGAAAAATCAATTCATCAATATGTTTTTTTTTCCAAGGCTATAAAAAATATTTGAAAATGAAACAAAATAAAGTAGTAAAATCTCTTGGTATGTATTTTTCCCTTGAATAATGAGGCACTCATTCAAGTCCTCTTGGAAAAGATTATTTTGTGCTCTGGTCAAAGTGGCCTACTTTCTTTTTGTGTTGAAGGGCTTTGAAATTAGAAGTTATTTTATTTTCCCAGGGAGTGTCCACTTTAGGAAGAAAGAAAATTATATGCCTGAAGAATATGGTTGGCCAATTTATTGTTGTTTATGTCTGTGCTACTCCTGAAAGGAAATACATAGAATTTGAGTTTCTTTTTTTTTTTCTTGGAAAAACAGTGTTCCATTTTGTTTCATGATACTGTAATATTCTTCCCCCTATTTGGGAGTGTTCAAAGACAAATTCTCTAAGCATGGTTTACAATCTGAACCAAACCTCAGACATGTATAAGAAATGAAGGAAAAAGCAAATAAGAAATCTTTCCTTATAAGAAGGAAAAAAACTTAATAAATCTATAAAATTGTCTTAAAAAATAAATTCTTCCTCTGTAATTTCAGAGGCAAATTCACATTCGTGTGAACTTGCTCCTATGTCCTATATAGAAAAATTGATATCTAAGCCATCTGCAATATTCTATCACAGGTAATTTTCACAAGAATAATGTGTAATTTCAGTTATTCTTAGAATAAAATGAATTTTTCAGTGGACACATAAAATAGATTGATTTGTAAAGTGCACGTAGCAGAGTCAAAGAAGATTCTTTAAATAAAACCTGCTGTTTATTGAATTACCTCATTTATTTGTGCTAGGTGCCCTCTTCTGGTCATTGTGAGTAAAGTTTGGTAAACTCACTTTTTCTAATTTCTGCTTATGTGTAACTATACACAAGCTTACATATACTATGTACTATTCAGGTAGGAGTGGGGGGAAACATAAAGTTAAGAGGTGCTTAACTTCATAAGATTCGGTCTCTTATTTGCCTCCCTTACTCCAGCACCTTTGATCATCAAGGAGTATTTGATTAACTCTGGGTGGGGGCTAATGAAATAATTAGCCTCCTTGTTAATGAGATGTTCCTTTTTTTCCTTGTGGCTTCACCATTGATGCCTGGAGTCCTTCGTATAGACTATTTATACTTGACAGAAATGACATGTGGAAAAGGAAGGCATCCTTAAACTTTAGCAGACTTGGAAATGAATACCTTCCTCCCCATACTCATTCACACCACAACAGCAGTTTGTAAGCCCCAGTCACATCACACCTCTGAAATATCTCTGAAGACACTGTATTTAACACATTTTACCTAAAGTTTTTTAGTATCAGATAGAATGGAGAGCCTGGAACCAGAAATTTATTATTCTTTTGTTACTGAAAAATTGTATCTTAATAAACCTGTTTAAAACCTATGATTGAATTAGGGAACCTTAATACCAAATGGCTTCACTGGAAAATACACTTGCAGATCACAGAGCATGGCACTTCAGAGTTGAGAGTGACTGTAAATGCCCTCTAGTTCAGTATGGATACACTTGAACTTTCAATCTCTCTGAGAGATGAGGTAAGTGTGTTCTCCCAAATGAAAACAGACTTGCTCACTGTTATAAAATCAGTGGCCCAGGTTCTGTAGCTGTGATGCAAATCCATGTGAATATCAAATCCATCTAAATGTATTGCATCATGCTAGTGGGACTGCAGGAAGAAAGTCCAATGTAAATATGCCAGCTGTGCCATGATCAATAAAGACCTGTGTCAATGTCTTTGGGGGGGTCTCTCCTCTGCCAGCGAAACATTAACAGGCTAATTTACTGGTTTGTAAGTGGGGAAAAATCAAAACTCAGACTGGCCCACAGCCTCCCACTAAGTTGTGGATTATTATTGTATTATTCTACAATTTCTTTTTACCTTCTTTATGTGTGAGATACAAGGCCAACTTCAAACATGAACTAGAACTAATTTATCTTATTGATCTATCCCACTTTGCTGGTAAGGTAGTTTAGACATCTATAAATTTAGAAATACTCAGAATATAAAAGTATGTTGTTCTAATAAGTAGCATGTTTCTTGACAGAAAGTTTGTCAATATCTTAATAATAGATGCTGTTTCCCTTGATCCTCCAAACAAGAAAACAACTTAAATTTTTGTTAACTGTGACGGTGAGTCTAAAGAAATTTCTCCAGTTCTCATAAAGATGACTACCATGAGTAAATAACAAGTAATGGCTAGTGGGCCTTATGAAAAAGGCTCATTATTTTAGGATTGATCTTTTTTAAAGGTGCATTTAAAAAAATTATAGTTGTAGATGGATGTCTTCATTTGCTTATTTTTATGTGGCGCTAAGGATTGAGCCCAGTGCCTCACACATACTAGGCAAACACTCTGCCACTCAGCTACAGGCCCAGTCCCTTAGGATTGATTTTAGTTTCATTGTATATACACTAGTCCAATGACCTTTTATTTTCCATTTAAAAAATGAGGAATGAGTTTATTGAAGGGATAGGAAAAGGGAAAGGGGATACTCTCAAGGGAGACAGTAGGTCCTCTCAGAGAGGAGAGGGACAACGTGCTTCTCCTGCACTCCAGTCTTATTGGGAATCCAGAGAAGTTTCCAGAGAGTTCTGCCCAGGTCCACCTCTTGTCTTTTGACTGACAGAAAGATGACATTAGACTTTCAAATATACCTTGCCATGGCAACTGTAAGTGACCTTGGCCCATGCTGACCAATTCTAATTGGATTCTTAACTATATATTCTTGCAAATGTTATGGTTAGGAGGAACTATCCTTATCTCCCAGAGTTTCAGGATCTGGTGACAAAAATCTCCTAGGTTCCTCCCATAGACATTATCTGGGCCTACATTTCTCTTGCAGTTAACAGGAAATTGCTGAGGAATGTAACATATACTGTCCATTGAGGGCAGGCAGAGCTGTAGGTAAATGCTTCTTGGAGAGTAAGCACCGTGGACCCATTTTATGAAACTGTTCTCTTCACTTTGTGTTCCCACCATCCTCACCTGTCTGTTCCCTAACATTCCTACTCCTCCAATCTTTCACCAGATTCTTTGGAAACAAATCCACGATGCCATATCAATTTATCTGTAACTATTTAAGTAATAAAAAGTTTTGATGAAAAAAAATTTATAGAAAAATAGATGACTTTATGAATTTAATATTTTCAGTTAAAAAGAAATATGACTTGAAATGGTAATTCACACTAAAAATACATTTTTGTCTTTGGTATAGTCAGCTTATAGGCTCAGCTTATGCAGGGATATTTTAAAGCTCTTCTTCTCTCTCTTTCTTGCTTTGAATTAGCTTTACTGAATTTAGGAGGTATTGATGATTTAACTAGATCCAAACTATTAATGAAATCATAAAAACATTTGAACTGAAGTAAAGTTTTCCATCATAAGTAATAATATTTTCCAGCTACCACCACTTTCATAGTGTAATTATTAATAACTGACTGTTAGTTATGGAAAGTCTAAACAGAATTATTCTGTGTACTAAAATAGTCATATTGATTTGTTTTTTTCAATTCCTTATGTGATTTGGTAGTAAAAGAAGTTTTTGAGAATTTGTATGTGTGTGTTTGTGTATACTGAAAATGTAAATTGTGAGAAAATTCTGTAGTTTGTTGACTTAGGATCAGTCAGTCTGTACAGATATAGCTGTATTTGCTAAAATATTAAGATGCATGTGGATAAGTAGCTGCTGTTATAAGCCTCCCAGCTTTGTTCCTGCTGCCTAGGCCACCTGGACCTCTCCATGTGAGATAGGCAACTAAAATATTTAAATTTAGCATAGTAGAGACCTGGATGGCCTATTTTTAACATTAGGCAGTCTCCAATTTGACAGGTGCTCATATGGTCATGATCTACAGAGAAACAGAAACTATAGAAGAGAGACACAGAGACAGACACAAAGACACACAGAGAGAATTATTATAAGGAGTTAGCTTGTGATTATGAAGGCTGATAAATCTCACAATCTGTTCTATGAAAATTGAAGACCCAGGAGAGCTATGGGCATGTTTTAGTCCAAAGTCCTAAGAGCCAGGAGAACTAACAGTATAAGCTTCAGTCTGAATACAGGAGAAGATTGATATCTCAGTTCAGAAGCAGATGGAGAGAGTGAATTCTCCCTTATTCCATTTTTTATTCTATTCAGGCTTCCAATAGATTAGATGAGGCCTACCCACACTGTGAAGGGAAATCTGCTTTACTCAGTCTGATACAGATACTAATCTTATCTGGAAACACTCTCACAACACACCCAGAAATAATGTTGAACCAAACATCTGGGCATCCACAGCTCAGTCAAGTTGACACATAAAATTAACTGTCACAATATTCCTGCTTACTAGATTATTAAAATCTTATAAAACTTCTCAAATTCAGAAGATGTAGAGAACTGATCCAGAGAATGGATAGTCCCAGAAGAGCAGGATGGAACCAACAAGAAAGCCTGGTTTAAAGGTCTTTTTATATTTCTGTTAAAGAAACAGAACTTACTCAGTATCTTAAAGCCAGAAAACCAGGTAGTAAATAATGTAAATACCATAACCAAAACCATAAGAAGGTTGCATGAGAAGTGCATAACTGAAAACTACAAACAGTAGGTGAACATGGAGGTGACTTTGTCGTTAAAGGATGAGGTTGGTGAGCATTGTTAAAAATGCTTTTGTTATACAATAAGAATGTTCTGGAAATGATTTCTGCAAGAAACTTAACCAGTGGCTACTTTGTCAACTTGTGGTTGGCATATTTTCCATTCCATTATCCTGGTGCTCACAGCTTGTTGAATATTCATAGTTGGCAGCTTTTTCTCTGCCAGGCTCCTAAAGTTGAGGTGTATGTGACCAGCACAATGGTCAGTTGTTTGTTCCCAAGCTAGTTTATCTCTATTGTACTTGCAACTTTAAATATATAAGTAAATATTATATAAATAAATGAAATAGAAGTTGAAAATTTTACCATTTCTATGAAAATTAAACCTTTGTCAAAAACTTGGTAGAGGTTTTTAAACAGCAACCAAGTTGCTGTTGAATTATGTGTCAACCATTAGTGTAAAAAAAAAAAAAAACTGGGGGATGGGGAATCATCTTTTTTTTTTAGAAATTTTCTACATTCAGATTACTTCACACCTGTTTATGATCTCAATCCACCATGAAGAAATAAGAATTAGAAATTATAAATAATGTATAATGATGTAGTTTAAAAAAACCCAGCATGTATTGCATTATTTGGACTATTAATGTTACATTAAAAGATCATCAAAAGATTAATAAATAAATATACATCCATTGGTACTGTGGTGAATAATAGTTGAAATAAAAAGTACAGCTGAGTGTGGTGGTGCACACCTGTAATTCCAGCAGCTTAGGAGGCTGAGACAGGAGGATTACAAGTTCAAAACCAGCCTCAGCAACCTAACAAGTCCTTAAGCAACTTAGCAAGACCCTCTCTCTAAAAAGAAAAAGGGTTGGGAATGCGGTTCAGTAGTAGAGCACCTCTGGGTTCAATCCCTCATACCAAAAAAAAAAAAAAAAAAAAGTACAAAGTATGTCTAATTTTTTTATAACTGATATTTTAATTTATAACTAATTATTAATCCATATACATCACGATTTCTACTGTATGTGATTATTTGAACAAACTAGAAGGTAAATTTTAAATATTGTTTATTATTTTAATAAATATTCTATATAAAACTGTTTATAAGACTAATGGAATAGAGTAAGATACCTGTAGAAACCTTCATATCTCGTTTTCAGTTATGCTATCCATATCTGAAGAAGAGTCAGAGAACAAGGATCTAATTCTCTTGCCTTCCCTGGGTGAAAAGAACCAATTATCTGCAATTACTTATTCCTGGAGACTCTTGTTCTACCCAACGCAGCAGATCCTTTGCTCTGAGAGGGGAGTAGCCATGGTGCTCTAGCTGTGGCTCAGGGAGATCAGAGGCATTTGTATGATCCTAAGGGATCAGGCTCTCCCTGGAGAGTTCTGCATAAGAGATGACTGCTAACACATATGAATGTGTAGTGCAGTGGGGGAGGGGTTAAAGCTATGCATCAATTCAAATCTGCAATAAAATGCACTTTCTTTATTCCCTAACTAAAACTGATCTCATTTTACCTTAGAACATCTATTCCTGTTGAGGGCAGAAAAAATAATTGCACTTGTCAATTAGAGGGGACTTATTCTCTCAAAGTTCACTTTCTTATCAGGATTAATTTTCACTCTCGGGATATATATTCTCTTTCTTTCTGCCCACACTGACATCTGGCTATTTGGGGAAGGCAGTCTCTCTGGTCTTGATGACTTCTTTTTGGGAGTTGTGCCGGCATCTCATGAATTATGGCAGGTCTTGCCTGGGCTGGTGCTATGGATTGTGTTGGAATTCACACATCACTGATCATGAACTTCACCATTGACCTTATGTGCAGTGATCTCTGTACGAGTCCTCTTCGGTCTGCCTCAGTGTCCTCCTGGGAAGCCCCAGAACCTTTGCCTGCTCTTTCCACACCTCTTAGCAGGTGCAGGATTTTGTGAGACAGCTCAAGTTCCCCCCTCAATAACTGCTCTTCCACTCCTAGGAGCCCTGTTACTCCACTACCATACTGGGCTTTGCTAAGGGATGTGGGCTCCTTGACTGGTTCTACAAATATAGTCTACCAGCTCCAGTGCTCTTGAGAAGTTCCTGTTTCATTGCCACCCTCCTCTCACCACAGAATTTTGACCTCTGGAGAAGAGATAGGAGGCTGGCATATGACAACTTGCCCACTTCTTACTCTCCCCTGGCTCTGATATATAGCAATGGTAAATCTTTATTTCTCTTAGATGGATTCTTCTCTTAAACCATATCGTCCTTCCTTTATTTATTGTGTCTTATAATTATTATTTATGTTCTAACTTTTATATTTTATTCTTAACCTATAAAAGGAAGCTTAGAAGTTTTTTTTTAAAATGCTACTTCAATAAAGTCTATACTTCAATGCTATTATTTCACAAAGGATTCAAAAAAAGTCTGTTTTAAGACTCAAATTTGAGCAAAGATATTTTTGATCTAGGGAGTATTTATCCACTGCTTTTTTGCAAGCACAATAAAACTCTGGATCTATCTTTAATTGCTAAAGGGCAATAGAAGAAAGGAAAAAACCGGATTACTGTGAGGGAAAACAAATCAGATACTAAAATTGCCCCTAGATATCTTCTTCCCAAGTGAAATACTATCCACTGCTGTCTTCAGGCCTGTTATTTCTGTCTGGCTATCCACCTGTCCAAAGTTATGTGATCCAAGGAATAGCAATAAAAGGTCCCTGGAAAACTGGGTTCCTGGGCAAGTTAAAAGGGACTGAAAAATGTGTAATAAAAACATGAAAAGGTAGGGACTACTCAATATTTGTTACAGCTGGTGAATTCCAAAAGAGATACCACTTACATAAGCCCTCTTGTTCTGAGACTGGGCAATCAGGGGAACATGACCCTAGGTTCTCAACACCTCCTTATCCTGATCCATACAACTCTCCCACAAGTCAAACACCAAAGTAGCTTTAATAACATCTTCTTGATCTCCATGGCCCATTAACGCACTGACATAAAGAAAACAGTGCTACAGACAGGTGTTTCCTCATGTAATAGGACAGCCATTCCATGGGCCTTCTCTAAAGAGAAATTGACAGAAGCACTATGAGCCCACATTCCAACAGTGGATGCTGTGACGCCAACAAGGTGATGAGGAACTTCCATGTAGCTCGTGCCTTAAGCTAATAGCTATGCCTTTTAAGAGTAATTTTATTTCTTTGTGTTTCCTGTTCATTGTTTTATGATTTTGAGTTCCGCCAGAATTCTATAGCCTATGACACTGTATATTTATTGTTAAAGATGCCGTTTAATGTAAGAGGCAGGAAGGTTTTCTAACAAGTTAGGATTTGAGTATGTGACCCAAATATGACTGTACAATGAATGTTTAAATAGTGAGAAGTAAAGAAAACTCACATGGAAATGTAAATATATGAAATTTCCAAAAGCCTTTCCCTTTTATCTGGCAGCAGCAGGGATTTGAGAACATGTAAAACCTGTGGTTCTGGTGAGAGTGAAGGTGCCCGTCCCTCTTTTGAGGTGACATGGATATCAGTTCTCTGAAGCAAATATTATTCTCATTTCAGCTATCTCTTTTGGCAGGGATGTTAAGTGAATGTGAAGCCTTCCTCAAAATAATTTAGTTACCAGTCAGAGTGTTGTAGAGGGCAAATTCTATTCAAGTGCTCTTGTTTGTCAAGTTCTTGAAACAACACGTATTCCTATTCCGTATACCTCAAGTCATTGTGCCTCATCTCTCTCCTTAGGAAAGTTCACAGCTTGCATTCTTGGCTCCTCAAAGGTCATTTTCACTTTCAGGTTCATGGTAATAGTCTGAATAGTTCTCAGCCACACTCTATTATGCCTGAAGGAGAGAGCCAAACTTAATTTCTTCAGATTGGAAGTCAATAGCTTTCACACATTAAATAAAAGGAGAAAAGCTGAAGAAATAGATAAGCATAGGACCTGGACTGAGTATATGAGAAGTGAACTGTGAACATTGACAGAATGATTAATATGAGAAAATGGAAGACACAGAAGTTCTTAGAATAATAGCTTAGGCAAATATATTCTTTATTTTTTGACCTGGGGCATTTTTAAGAGTGAAGGCATACATTAATAATTAGCTCAGTACAAATATTAACTAGAAATGTCCCAATCAAACTAAGACATGGACTTCCTAATAGCCAAGTAAAGTACACAACACCAATAAGAAAAAAGGCTACTTCATTTTAAGATCCTACCCCTAGGATTAAAGAACACTTTGTAAAACAAACAAACAAACAAAAAAAAAAAAACTGAGGGGCTGGGGTTGTTGTTCTGTTGGTAGAGTATTTGCCTAGCATGTGTGAAGCACCAGGTTCCATCCTCAGCACCACATAAAAATGAATAAATAAAATAAAGGTATTGTGTCTGTCTACAACTAAAAAAATAGTTAAAACAAAACAAAACAAAAAACACTTGAGCACTCTCTTGGGTTGCCAAATAATGACTTGTCACAGTTCCTCTAGAATGGAGCCAGAAGAAGTACAGAGTAGGTACAGCAGAAATGAACTTCAAGACAAGAATAGACCCCACACCCCCACAAAAAAATGGGGGGGGGGGACAAATTTTAAATACATACATTTTCAATATATAAATTAACTATGAGAAAACTTCAAGCATGACTTTATATTCATCTATATTTTATATTCATATTTCATATCAAAATAAATAAAAATTGGAACTGCTGGTGATTGTTTCTTTGGGTTCTTAGGGAAGGGGGACTGAATCCAGGTGTGCTCAACTACTGAGCCACATTCTCAGCCCTTTAATTTTTTTTTTTTAATTTTGAGACAGAGTTTTGCTAAGTTGCTTAGGGCCTCTCTGAATTGCTGAGGCTGGCCTTCAAATTCACAATCTTGCTGCCTCAGCCTCCCTACCCACTGGGATTACAAGTGTGTACCACTGCCTCCAGCCCCTGGCTCGCTGGTTATTCTTTAAGATTTTATATATATATAATATATACAAAATATAAAAATATGTGAATTATATATTCAATAGCTTTTATATATTAAATAAAGGGGGAAGACTAAAGAAATAGGTTAGCACTGGACCTGGCCTGAGTATATGAGAATCAAACTGTGAACACTGAGAAGATAATATGAGAAAATGAAAGACATGGATTTTCACACACACACACACACACACACACACACACAGAGAGAGAGAGAGAGAGAGAGAGAGAGAGAGAGAGAGAGAACTGGAGTCCTTGAAGGAGAAAAGAGGACAGAAAAAAATATTTAAAGAAACAATGGCTGGAAACTTTCCAAATTTGGTTACAATGATAAATTTTTGTAAGTCTAAGATATGTAACAGTCCTAAACACAAGAAACATGACAAAAATTACATAAAGATTCACATTAATTAATTTATGTAAAATTTGTGATTAAAAATGAGAAAATTTTAAAGGGAACTTGCAGGGGGACTTTACTTACAAAGGAAAAAAGATAAAATTTTCATCTGATTTCTCAAATATGCAAATCACATGAGAGAACAGAGGAACAAAAAAAAAAAAGGATTTTTTGTCAATTTAGAATTCCACACACAAAATAGTTTTCCAAAAAAGAAGGTGAGTCAAGTATGGTGGCACATATCTGTAATCCCAGTAGCTCAGGAGGCTGAGGCAGGAGGATCACATGTTCAAAGCCAGCTTCTGCAATTTTGGGAGGCCCTAAGCAACTTGGTGAGAACCTGTCCCTAAAAAATAAATTAAAAAAAAAAAGGTCTGGGGATGTGGCTCAGTGGTTAAGCGCTCCTGGGTTCAATACCTGGTACCCCCACCCCCCCAAAAGGAAGGTGAAATAATAAAATAATAAAGACTTCCTAAGACACAAAAATCTGAAAGAATCATCAGCAAATCTGAACTGTGTAAAATGTTAAATGAAATTGCTCAGAAAGAAGGAAAATGGATCAACAAAAAGAAGAACATCAGAAAAGGTGCAAATCACCAGTGAAATACATACAATTAAAAATTTATTTTTTAAATATAATGAACTTTTAAACAAAACGATAGCAATGTATTATGAAGTTTATAATATATGAGAAAATGTATAAAAACAATAATAAAAGGTTGGAGGGAAGAAATGAAGTATGCTATTGCAAGATTATTAAACTATATAAAAATGATAAAATATCACTTGACATTGGACAGTGATTAAATAAAATGTGTGTTCTATAAACCCAAAAGAAACCACAAAACAAAAAGTTACAACTAATAAACAAAAATGAGACTTAAAATATAAGCATAAAAATAATTAATTCTAAAGAAGCCAGAGAAAGGGATAAAACAAAAATATATTATTTACAAAACAAACATTATATGATCAACTCAAAAGATACAGGACAAGCATTTGCAAACTCCAAAATTCATTTCAAGTGGGAGAGGTACCTCCCACAAAGCAGTGCATAATTAAGTGTCCAATGAACATTCCAAAAAAATAGTTGCCATGGGATATCATAAGTTAAAATTTGGGCTAGTGGGGAAAAGCTTTTCTTCAATGGGTAGGGCTCAAGTTTGGTCTTGGAGAGTTGTATAACATACCAAATGTTTGGCTAGACCTAGGAAACACACAATTGCTTTTAATAAATTGTGGGCTGATGTTCTGTGTTTGGAGAGTCAATATGTTCAGGGAATGTGCTCTGCCAGTAAAGTCAGTCCCTTTTGACAATTATGCGGACTCCCCTGCCAGTGGGCTCCCTTCTCCCAGGCCAGACACATAGTGGGACTAGAAGTCTCTAGGGGTCAGTCAGAAATAGCCTGCTTGTTGGAACTGGGATGTGTTTGTGGAACTCTTGAAGCACCTGTGCCCACCCATGTCTGGACACAATTATTAGTCCCTTGTTTTCCCAAGTGGCAAACTTGTTCACAGATGTTACTGGAGGGAAAGAAAATGTTCAGTGTTTATGCAGTGAATCTGCTCTGAAGAAATCATTATGCTCAAGTGAGGAAATGCCATAGTTATTTTAGTATTCCTTTAATTTTGGAAGTCTTTATTATTTGCAGGGCTGACCAAAAACCTTTTTAAAAAAAAATCCACAAGTAAACACCAAATTCCTGTTTAATATGGTGGATGTTATTGGTTTTGGGAAAACAAAGGAGCAGTCAGTCACCCAAGAAGAGGCCTTTCTGGTATTAACAACTCAAAAATCTTGAGATATAAGCTTTAATCTTATGCTGAACTGGAACGTCTATCTCAAAATGTAGACTCTGCCGGAAGGATTTTCTATTCCAAACATTTCTGAAAGTGGCAGCAAAGAGCAGGCAGAGAATAAGTAAAGCTGAGAAGCAGCTTCACCACCGTTCTCTCATTGACAATCAAGAAATTTACCTCTAGTGAAAATTAACTCTAGGTCCCTTAAGTTTAAGCTTTTTCTGACTGGATAAATATAGGAGAATGAATGCATTTGGGTTCTTTACCTTATCCTTCTTAATGTCTAAAGAAATGTTGTTTCTCAACAAAGACAAAGGAATGGTAATTTATGATTTTTTCATGTATCTAAAATCTATGTCAGTTGAAGAATTGAAGTAATTTCAGAATCAGTGTGTGTGTGGGGGTCACCTTTGAGTAGTTTAAATAAAATTTGCTTTAAACATCTTTCTGGGGTTTCCTTCTTGTGGCTATTTTGGGGTAATGGGGCTGGCAAGGTAGATGTCTTCCTGGTCACCTGTGATCTTTAGGTTTTACTTCTATTTAATTTCTCTAAATTTCACATACTAAGTATTGTATTTCTTTCCTCAACAGAAGCATGTTTTTTTCTTTCTACTTGGTAATGTCCAATATGGTCTGCGTCCATGTGCACAAATGTTAGCCATAAAAAATCTAATGCTCAATTTAGCTATATATTTTCTATTACCTCAGCCTTGTGTTCTTAAATACCTTCTTTTAAGTGTATGCTTTATACATTTGTAAAATACAACTGTCCAAATGTAAACTGGTAGATCTTGACTCTGCATTGAGGTATCTGACAAATGAATTTTCAATGTGGTCAAACAATTTAGTCTAAGTTGTGATTTTAAGCTATACAATCTCTATTACTAAGTTTTAGGATACACTCCAGTTATATATTTTTTCTTTTGTCAGTCATATTCAAGGAAGTTTCACATTTTATTGTGTGGAATCATAGGTTTGATTTTTTCTGCTTAATACCATTTTCTCTTAAACTGAATACATCTGGGCTATTATGGTGTCTTGCATCTCATTACAATTTCTTTTGGTATATAGAATAAGCTCTAGAGTACCGATATTCTCTCAGAGGAAGTTTTGCTTATCCTAAGAGTGCAGATTTTGTTTTACAATATATATTTGTGTTCTACATTCCTTTCTTTAGAATGTTTATTACAAATGTTAATCTTAAACAGATGGGTTTTATTTCTGAGATGGAGTATGCATTTAATAGATGCTGTGAACATTTCCTCTGACCAAAAGACTGTTTTCTTTGAGCCAGAGCCTGACATTGATACTTCCTTTCTGAAACACTCCCCTGTTCAGCTATTTGCTGGTTCTCCCTTTGCATTTCTTCTGTGTTTGGTGCCCAGTTATTTAGGTGTCTTACATCAAAACTTAGCATTCATATTTACAAAGATCAGAGTGGAATTGTACATGCCTTTCCTGTTGTACTCAGCATTGCCATCTTCCAGGTGTGCCCTTCTCCCTATTTGTGAGTCACTGCAGCTGACTGCATCCTGTTAGGTAAAAAGAGTTCTGCAAAAGAAATATTTGAAATTGGACTAGCAACTTATTTCCTCACACTAAGTAAAATATCTACTTTGATCTAGTCAATACTGTTTTTGTTCTTACAATCTTATGTTTTAAACTCTCTCTCAAAGTAGATAGGCAAACTTTCATTTTGTCATCCATAATACGTATTAGCTTTTAAAGTAACGGTATCTTTCTTACATACTTAATTTAGAAAGAAACATAACAATAGGAATAAAAATTTGGACTAAGATAAAAAAAAAAGCCATCCATTGCTTTCATATGACCATTTCTTTTCATGGGCCTGTTTCACATAGTTATAATAATGTCCACATAAATTAGTGTTTTAGTTTGTAACTTGCTAACTTTTTATTATAAGGTTTTTCCATGTTGTGACACAGTCTGTTTTTCTGTTTTAGTCTTTTTTTTACTGTTGTGACCAAAAGACCTGACAAGAACAATTGCAAGAGGAAAAATTTATTTGAGGCTCATGGTTTGAGAGGTCTTGGTCCACAGATGGTCCATTTCAATTTAGGGGGGCTGAGGTGAGGCAGAACATATGGTGAAAGGGTGTGTTGGAGGAAAGTGGCTCTGAACCTGGCACCAGGAAGCAGAAAGGACAAAATAAATAAAACCTCAAAGGCATGCCTCAAGTGACCCACCTTCTCCACCCACCCACCTCCTACCTGTCTACAGTTACCACCGAGTTAATTCCTATCTGGGAATTAATGCTCTGATTAGGTAAAGATTCTCATAATCTAATCATTCACCTCTACACCTTCTTGTAATGTCTCACACATGAGCTTTAGGGGTGACACCTCATATCTAAACCATAACAGTCTCCTATTTTATAACCATCTTTTTTTTTTTTTTTGGTTACAGATTTTTATGTCCAGGCATTACACTATAATTCACTTTAATTTTCTATTGATGAACATTTGGGATATACTTGATATTCAAATTTGATAAACAAGACTCCTAGGGACATCTTTGTATTTTCGCTTTTATATAATTTGCTTTACCTGACTGAGAGATTCTTTAGCTATTTCTAGAAAACTTATTTACCAACCTAGGTCTATATCTAATAGAGTATATCTTTTTTATAACTATTTATCATTGCTTTTCTATAACAGTTAAAATTTGGAACCCTAACATCAAAAAATAGTATAGTCTATAAGTATTAGATAAGACCAGTTTCTCTAATGTTAAATATATTAATTAATCTATTCAGATGTCCCTTTGAGCTGTGTGTACTATTCCTGACATACCAATTAGGCAATAACGATCAAGTATGTTAGTTTTTTCAGGCTGCTGTAAGAAAACACCATAGACTGGGTAACTTTAAACCACAGAAATTTATTGCTCACAGTTTTACAAGCTGGGAAGTCCAAGATCAGGGTGCTGTTATGGCTGGGTACTGGTGAGAACCCTCTTCTGAACTGATATCTTCTCACTGTGACCTCATGTGATTAAAGGGGCAAATTCTTTTTCGTTTATTTTATAAGGGTACTGGTCACTTTTATGCCCTCTCAAAAGACCCCACCTCCTGTCTCCTAACACTTTGGGCATTAGCATTTCTACATATAAATGGGGGAGATGAACATGAAAACCATAGCACTAAATGTGGCACCATCTCTGTCTCAATGGCCCTTTCCTTATTGTCGTGGCACAGATCAGTCTCCAGGGTGACCAGTATTTTGACAGGTGAAGTGGAGTTCCTATGTGAAAACATAGGAGGGCTTAACCCCTTATCCATAGAGCCTTGAATGACTTTTTGGAGGAAGTAATGTCACATTAAAGCCTAAAGAATGAGGAACTTGTCATCAGAACCCTAGGGTAGGGTAGGAGAAAGGGGATTGCATATATTTCAGAAAGAGCTATGGTGTGTGAGGGCTAGAGAGTGAATATATATATGAGAAACTAAAAGAAGGTAGAGTGCCTGGAGAGGAGATTATGAGTAGAAACACTGGAATGTTTCCTTGGCATTTGTTTTAACATTCATCAGTAATTACATTTAATTCACAATCCTTGATTTGTTGATTGAGTTGATAATCCAAGCTTCCTTCCCCACCAAAGTCAGTGTATTAGAGGGTCAGTTAAACTGCATCCTCCCAGCATCAGATAGCATAATTTAGTTTATTTTAATAGAAGAACAGTAATAAAGATGCATTATTTATGTTTATAGCTATCATTTCAAGACATATGGAATGATTTGAAAAAGACACCCAAGGGAAACTCCATCCAAAGAGATCTCCCATAATTCTTTTCATGAACTCTTAAATTCCTATTGTTTTTCCCTTGGCTTAGGATATGGAAAGCCCTTGTTAATTTGTGAATTTATGGGTGGAAATTTTATAGATTCAATTCCTTTCATCCATGCAAAACATATAAGTTATTTTTTCATATTCATTCACAAAGAACTATATCCTGTGAGAATGGCTCACAGTGGAGTTAAGTTTTGTTATCAATTTTGGAATGGAAATGGTTCCTAATTGGGTTTTTTTTCTTAGAAAGTAAAAACTTAGGTATGGTATTAGGTTCATGGAAGAGCTGGGAAGCTGAATTGGAGAGTATATCCCCAAAAGTTAGTGCATGGCTTCAGATAACAGTCTATTTACAATTTTTCTTAGTCTTAGTCCTATCCACAGTAGTCATTCTAGAGAAAAATGGAAAATAATTTTGAAATATGCTTCTTTTAAACATGGAATGTGATACCTTTTTGTTACACGGTCAATTTCTCAGTGAAACAGGCCATATACTTCCTGGCTAGTAGGCCATGCACTCATAGGCATGCCTTGTATCTGAGGCGGTAACAAAGACATGCACTATGTGGGGTAGATAGTGACCACTGCAGTTGTTGGCAAGAAAATTAGGTGGAGTAATTTAACTTCTATTTGATTTCATCAACAATCATAACTAATATTTCCAGTACTATTGAATAAGAATAGCTAATGATCAGGCAATGGGTCCCAATGAAGCTCTTATTCAAAGGCAGAGCCACACCAGGAGGCTAACTGGTAGAAATCTTAATGGATACCATCAAGTCCTTTTTTGTAGGTAAAGACCATGAGATTCACCTGTGGGAGCCAACTCTGTTGTCCCAGAGAGGCAGGTGTGAACCCAGATGGGACTTACAGGAAGAATTAAGATTCAGGCTAAAGGACACAACCAACATCCCTGATATTTTTTCAATGCCTGTTTCACATAGATTTTTGATCACTCCTCATACCCCAAACCATTTAAGTCCCTATGCTATACACCAAAATGGGGTTTCCTGCTATTAAGTCCCCTCCCACATGGTAGGACTTCTCTCTCCTCTCATCCAAATTAATCATACTTTGTTTATTCTTCTCTTCTGTTATTGTGTGTGGATTTTATTTTTTTCAATTTGAGAGACAAGAACCCAGAAGGAAAAAGACAAAGTGTGGAATCTAGTCTCATCTCAAACTCTGGTTTCACTATCACATGTCACTTGCAATTCACTAAATACGGTAGTAGTTATTTGGCTCTTTGTAATTATTATGATTCCCCTCTTCTGGGCATATGGTCATCATTGTCATTCCTCACATGCCTTAAAGTTATGGCTTATTTGAGACAATTAAAAAAAATGAAGCATTAGCAAGTGGAAGATGGGATCAAATAAGCTTATTCTGAACAATACCCATCATTCAGTAACCATTGGGAAATATAGAATCATCAGGACTACTGAATAAAGAAGAAATTCTGATAATAATCATAGAAAGAGAAAAAAAGGCAATCATAAATAAGTATTTCTCTGGCTATGCTCCATATGCTTCATAGAAAAGTCAATAATCTGCAAATTCTTCCAAAGTAGTCCTGAAAGTTCCCAGGAAATTCATGCTGTGCTTTACAGTCAAATCTTTTGGCTGCATTGTACCATCTGTGATCTTCTCTTTTGCTCCAAATCACTATGGCAATGGTAATGAACAAAACATTAGGCCCTTCAGTAATGTATGTCAGAGGTATATCCATGCCACTATGCTTGATATTACTGGATGAAAAATGGCAATGTCATATGTCAAGGGCAATGATACCTAAATTAAAAGTCCTACTATTATAGTTAATGCAAATTTCCCTTCACGTTGCCATTGAAGCTTTTAGCACCAATATAGCGGTGGTGTGTAACCTCAAAAGTCTCATTTTTGTTTTAATTCATTTTCTTTATTTGCAGTCTTTTTTTTTTTTTTTTTAATTTCTGAGCTCAAATATGAGGTCATGATAGTTAGACCAAAGTGACAGACCTTACCTTGGTCCTATCCCTCACTACTTCAAATAAACCAATGCATCTAAAAGATTCATTCTTCCCTTCAGGTTATTTCTTTGTTACAAGTCTCCTCAGGCCCTTTTGCACACAGAAACTTCAAGTAAGAATACAATTTCTTCAGACTTGTAAGTATCTTAGGGTGATCAGCAAGTAGACAACCTAAATATCCCTCCAGAATTACTATGGAAAAGTACTATTTTTTTTATTATACTGACCAGACTTTGGTGGATCAGAATCTAAGAAGGTACCAAATTAAATAGAATGGAACTAGAGTGAAACAGAGTAAAAAGAATCGAATTTTAATTTTAATTCACTGTAGAATTTCTTTATGAAGCTACCCTTCCGTTAGCAAAAAATAACATAAGATAGGGAAAAAATCATATCCCAATGGAAACTAAACACCTGCAGTTGTTTCTAAAGGACAATAATTGGGTTTTATTTGTTTGAATCAATATTTTACAAGGATAGCACCAACCCCTTTGAGCCAGCTAATTAATGAATGTGTCAGAGACAATGCGTCCCAACAATGTATTCTTTATTTCTTTATTTAGCAATAAAATTTGAGTTTTACCTGGGCACAAATCCTAAAGATTCACATTACTACTAATAAGAAGACATTCCTTCTCCCCTTCTGGATGGTGAGAGCTTAAACAGCCACCATGGATCATTATATGGATGTCAGAGCAATAAGGAACAAGATACAAAAATCTTAAGTCCCTGACACCATAAAGCTTCTTCATATCTGCCTTGGACTGTTTAAACTCATAGTTTTTAAATGAGGAATAAATAGATTTTTATCTAATCTAAACTACTGTTTTTTTTTTTTTTTTTTTTTTTTGTTCTTCACAGCCGATTAAGATTGTAACCTAGCAAAAGAAAATTAAAAAATTGAGATAGTAGAAAGAAAATTATCAAAGATTTGGCAGAACTAGAAAGGTAAGTGTCTTTGGGGGGTAAAATATATTTGAGATAAAGAAATTTAAAGTGCATTGTTTAAAAACAATACCCATTAGTTAATTTACTATAATTCTGTAGCCTGTACCCTCAATATTAAACATAGAAAGATGCCTTTGGATGCCAATGAATTTCAACACCTTGCATCACTTTCTGAGTTAAGCCATGGGAAATTACTTTTTACTCAGAATAATTAGAACAAGAAATAGCAAAAACACTTGAGACTCCTTTGTCTCCATTCTTTTCCCCAAGTTTGTTTTAAAGATTAGCAGAGTACCACAATCCTAAGAATACTTCTTTTTTTTTTTCTCCCAGCAGCACATGATTGAATGTGCTGCTTCTAAGAGATCTGCACCTATAGAATTGCCATTCTCTAGGCTTGGTGATTCTCTATAGGTGATGACTGTAAGATGACATTTGCCTCTGGGTGATTGATTACAAGTCCAATTTTGAATGGATCAGCTTAGTTTGTGATAAAGAACTGTTTGGTAGCCTGTAACAGAAACTATGACAAATGGTGACTATAATAATAAACTGTAATGATATTTATTATTTCACTAAAATAAGAAGTCTAGAAGTGGGAAGTCCCAAGATTATGACTTCAAAGATATAATGACATCATCAAAGACCTAGGTATTTTCTATTCTTCTACTCTGCTAGTCTTAGCACAGTGCTTTCCAGCCCTCATGGGGACAAAATACTGACATAGCCCCACACTCATATCCTTCTTCAATCCTAATCAGAAGCAGGAGGCTTGGGGGCAAGGACAGGAAACAGCTTTCTCTTTGCATGCCTTTGTCCAAATCAAGGTGGAAAATCCTTGCCAAGAGTTCTTGAATATTTTGCTACTCAAATTGTGATTGTAAGAAAACAGAATCACCTATCACCTGAAAACTTATTAAAATGCAATGTCCCAGGTACTTCCCTGAGTATTAATTCATATTCAGCATTTTAACAAGATTTCCAGGTGACTCTTATACACAGTAACATTTGAAAAACTCTAATAATAGGTGTTTTCTTACGTATTTTTAGTCACAACTTGGTGGCAAGGCTATCCCACAGGTGGAAGGAAGATGGCAAAGTAGTTTTCTTTCTTAGCTTTTTTAGTGGAAACAGGAAAGGGTAAATGAGGTAGAGAATGGTGGTTGGGTGGGTAATCTCCAGAGTCTGCTATGGTATTTTTCTGTGGACAGAGTGGTACCAAACACCCTGCTCCTTGCAGTTAGTATTAACCACTGTGACTTTCTGAGTTCATACAGCCTATGAAAGCTGCCCAGAGGATGAAGCACTGACTTCGTGAGTAGTATTTTTAACAGCAGGTTGAGACTTTACCCATGTGATTTTGGAAAGGTTTCTTGTTTTTATAATCTTGAGGTTTGAGAACACCGTCTGACCCAGGGGAATTCAAAGAAAAAACATTAAAGCCAGTATAATTGAAGGGAAGGTGAAGATTGTAAAATAACAGGTTTCTTTTTAGTTCTTGGTATGAAACATTTTTCACTAGAACAGCTAATAAATATATTCTCATGTAGACCATTTTCCTCTGCTATGCACTAGTTTTCCGGCCTTATTTTAAAAATTTACTAAGAAGGTTGTTTAAAAGTGTGAAGTAACTGGCTTAGAGGATTTTAGACTAATTTTTAAAATAATAATTGCACTGTTTTAAACTTAATAAACTAAGTCTTAAGTGTTTCATAAAGTGAAATTGTGACAATCTTTCCAATCATAGAAAGCAATAAAATCCAAGGAGGGTAAAATGGCATATTGAAAAAAAAAAACAGTGTCGGGGGGAGGAAAATGTAGAGCACTTAAGCTTGGGGCAAAGATCTTGTAAGCTCCAATTTAAGCCAATATTGCTTTGACTTCCTGGTGATTACGTGATGATTTATGTTGTGTGGGGGTGTAAATACATCTGCACTTTTATTTAGGAGCCTCCTAATGAGTGATCAGTCCCACTGGTTATTCAAGGACATTTTGAGATTCAATCTTAGACGACATTCTTATCTTTTCCCAATCAAAGCCTTATTTTGTTTCATCCTGAAAAACACTGGTTCCAATAAACCGATCTCATTGTTTCATTACCAATTTGATAGGATACCAATTGTTGCCTTACTAAATGATGTACCCTCGGAGAAACTGACATATTTGCAGGGAAAAATCAGAGAAGCTGTTGCTATACAGAAATAGCTGCTTGACTTCAGAAATGCTGCAGACACACTCAATACTATGTCTTAAGTTGAAGTTGGAGATATCTTGGTCATATGCAGGACAGTAAAATATTAGGAGACAAGTCACTCCTTACATTGTTTGGCATGTTTGGGGTGCACATAGTTCTCATTGAATTGGCTGGGAGGCTCCTACAGAGATCTCCTGGCAGTCTGTGGCGCCCACTAAAACAACTGTGACTTTCAATAAAAATCCATGCCATGGGTGCCAAAGCAAACTTGTGAAAATTGTCCACTTTCAGGCAACCCGGACAAAAACCGTAGGAGGGCTGGAGTCACTATTTAAAGGGTTCTGTAAGAGCCAAAAGAAATGTATTCCTGATTTATTCAAATACTGGTTCTTGCAAATGGCAAAGTTGCAATGAGCCAAATTTGTATTTCATACCTGAAGCCTGGATTGGGTTCAGCCTAATCTGGCCAGTGAAAACAATGAGAAACTAAACAGAGATTTCAGAAATTTGGTGAAACTTGAACTTAAAGATTTGGTGACTTGGGAAGAATCCTGAGTTTTTAGTTTTCAGATTGTGTTCTTTGAACTAAAGGAAAAACAATATTCTTAACAAAGTTTAAAAAAAAAGCTTGATTAAGAAACTAGAAACCTTAGGTAAACATATTTTATTTCTTTTTGGTATTTGAATTTCACATTCTCTTCAAATGTGAGTTACATCCATTCTGTTTGGTGATAAATCAGAATGTCACCACTTGACCTTGGCAAAGATACCTGGTAATGAGGATGAAAGGTGCATGGAACAATTTGTGTCTATCTGAGTCACTGAGTTTTCCTCCAACAGCACAAATGTGTCATCTGTTTTGTCATGTCTCATCTTGAGCAATAGAAGTTATGGTAGCCACAAAGAAGGATCAGAAGGGTACCAGCCTGAAGGTCAGAAGGCAATATTCAATATTCAAAATGCTTCCAAAAATGCATAAATATTCTGGAAGGACACACTAGAAACTGGTAACAGTAGTTGATGCTGGAGTAGGATTCTGGAATAGGAACCTGGTAAGTAGGGAAGAAAAGAGAATTCATTTTTTAATTATATATATGATTAAAATTTTATTTATATATATATATAATGTATGTGCGTGTAGATATATAGAAGAAAATGAAAAATAATTACAGAAGACAGAATGAGAAAAAACCTTTTAATTGACTCTAAACTGGGTGGATAATTTTCTCCCTTTAGACTTCAGTTGCCCCTTTTCTAAAATAAAATAGAATAGAGGTTAAACTGCAAATATAGCTAATATTTCTTAAAGTAGAGACTCTACAATTACAGAAATAATTTTTTATTTTGAGTCTGATTTTGGAGAAATAATATATTATTAATGAATACATTATTAATAATAACAATGGGAAGCATAAACTATTTTACTAACCACAAAGTTAAAAATCCAAAGGTTGTTTATTTAGTCGCTGTTCTTCAAAGGGTCATTAGAGGAGGACAAGGGAAAGAAAAACGTTTCCTGGGGTAGAAGCTGTGGAGGACAAGAGAGCTGGGTATTCAGAGCCTGGGGGATATAACAAACAGGGCATATGGAAGGACAGAATCTGCACAAGATCAAGTTTTTCTGGCTGAGATCATCACTACACAGGAGCCCCTGCCAGACTTTGCTTTATCAAGGAGCTGCCTGACTATGCGCAACTGCTCTTGACTGGCCCAGCTGACCTTGTCTTCTCATTTCCTGTAATTTGGCTGTGACCTCACACTTCACAGTCTGCATTGCTCGCACATCAGACATCGCCTAGCTTCATTCCTGCCCACTCTAATTCCATTTCAGCTGTTATGGGGAGGACTTGGCCTCAGTTCTGTCTCTGTAGTTTCTCGGATTGACTTTTGTATTGCAAAATAATTTTACTTTTATTGAATGTCTGCAGCTCTGTTGCTTGAGGCAGGTGATGTTGAAATGAGCATGACCCTGAGGTGAGCCAGGCAGGCCCTTTGTTCATATTCAGAGGGGTCCTCACTGATTGGCTGTAGAAACAGGAGTCAGCTACATAAGAGAGAGCTACACTCTCTGTGCCTGGTGCTTCATTTGCAGTGGAGCCCATTAGTTATGCACCATGAGTTTGGGAAGAGCCTGTTCTTTTATTCTATTCTAGAAAGAAAACATTCCCACTCATAGCCCATTTTACACAGTGCAGACCACAAGGCTCAGCTCTGGCATTATTGACATCTTGAACCAGATAAACCGTTTCTTACAGGAAGCCAAGCATCCTTGGCTTCTACCCATAAGAAGCAGTACTCCTTTCCCCATATGTGATGATCAAAAATGTCTCTGGCATCACCAGATATCCCTGAAGGTGAAGAAATCACCACCAGTCAGAAACAACAGACTGGGAGGATGAGTTTCCTGTAAAGTTTCATTTTGATTCATACGAAGTCAGAAAAGGGTGGGTGTCTGGACAATATTGTCTTTTCCTGGCATCTTCATCTCTTCCCATGTGCCCTCAATTGGGTCTCATTAGACAGCTGGCTAAGCCCGAGGGGATATGGTGCCAATCTCCACACAAGTCAGCTTCAGGCTTTTAGAGTTGAAGGCGATTTTCTGCAAGCTTTTTCTTGCTGTTCTAGACCATCTCTTTGTAAAACCTTCACATGTTATTACTCTAACCAACTTTCTATCTTAGCAAAGATCTTCATGAAATCAGGAAAATTCCACCCCCACAGGGAGATCCCAATCACCTGGCACAAGACTGGCATAAAATGAGAAAAACCTCTTTTCTTTCTCTCTAGGGCTCAAAGTACAATGCTCTCTACAAACGAGCTGTAACTCTGCCAACTCACCCAAGATGGAAACAGGCAGTTTCACACCAGGAACTGTGACTGTGACGACTACGACTTATGTTTTGGACACTGGACACATTCATATTTATTAGGTCTTGAATTTAGCCTGAGGAATTTTAGCTCCACCCCCTCAAAATAAATGGAGTGGTTAATGGAGGACAGCATTTCTAGTGGGTGGAGGACAACAGTATTAAATATTGCAAAGTTATTATGTGTTGAAAACTAGGAAGAACTCCTGATTGGGAAGTGATTGGGAAATCACTGCTGATATTCTAAGAAGATATTTCAGTGAGAGAAGGGGATCCTAACTAGATGATGGGGGAGAGTGATGGCTAAAAATGAAAGGAGATATGGGAGGAAAGAGTCAGTGGCTTAGACCACTCTTCCTCAAGAAGGCAGTGTGAGTGACAACAAGTGCAATCTTTTTTTTAAAGAGGGAGAACACTTGAGTCTGTTTGAAGATTAAGATGAAGAAGCCAGTGGAACAGAGAAATTAAAAGTGTTGGAGAGGAGGGGCTAATTGGGAAAGGAGGTCACCAGAGGAAAGAAACATCCTTTTTCTCTGAGGTAGAAAATATAAGCATATGAAGGAATTCCCAGATAACTTACTGTCTTCAATTAAGAAATTGAAATGTCCTTCATAAAATACACATGAGAAAGCAAAATATTAGACTGTTATCAGCCACAAACACTCTAATTTAAACCAGCTTTAGAATTCTTTGGGTAATAAACTAGTCACTAAGTATTTATTAAATATTTATTGTTCACATGCCATAAAGCTTCAGACATATGCCAAATCTCTGAAAAGAGAGGCAAAATTATTTCAAAATGTTTATATTACATTATGTAGAAAACATTAAGTGCTAATCTAGGCTTAATATTTTATAACTTTCGTCGTATTCCACCAACTGGTCACCATTATCTCTTTTAACAAAAATATATATTTTCAGTTTAATGGGCAAATACTAACTAGGCATCTAATATATCCGAATGTTATATTCAGCCCTGATTTAGGGTGTTGGGAAAAAAGGTGGACAACTGTACCAGAATTGTCATGAGTTGTTCAGACTCATAGCAAATGTTTAAAAACTAGAATCTCAGGTCCTTGAAATTGGAAGTTTTAAAACACAGTATATACAAAATAATTTCATATTAGTGGAATACTGAAGAAATATCCCCTATCCACAAGAAGAGAGATCAAAAGAAAGAACTCCTTCTATCTGACCTGTTAATATTTTAGTTATGAAAAATATAAAAGCAAGGGAGTCCTTTGACAAGTCTAAATTTAAATCTGTGCCATGTAAACAAATAGCTTAACATCCTCTACTTGGCTGCCTCATCAATTTTAAAAAGTCAAACCAATAATCTCTTTCTTCATAAGGATAGCTGGCTGGACCAGATGCTATTTTGAAGTATATTTTGAGTTTAAAAATTATATAGAACTTTCAAGAGTTTTATCTCTATGATAAAACTGCTCAAATGCATAGAAAATATAATATATCTATTTCCTATTTTCAAACAAGTATATCTTCCTTTTGAACACAGTTAAGGAAGAATTTGCTGAAATTTTTTGTTGGAATAACTTGGGAAGGGTTACCATGGTTTCTGTGGCTTCTTGGTCACTTTTTCTCTACATCATCAAAATATGAGATCATTTGATGCCATCTTTCTCAGCTCTTCTGATTTATGTCACTCTACAAGGGCTGTGAAAACTGGTTTGGGGTGGTGTGATATAATCTTAGATATTACATTGACCTATGGCCGACTAAAAGGACACAGTATTTAAGCACATAGAAGACTTATCTGTAGTATTAAAATTACATGACAGGAGCAGAAAGATTAGAAACCCACCGCCAAAAAACAAACAAACAAACAAACAAACAAAAAAACCTAAAAAGTTTTGGCAAAGATGGGGATCAATAATCACAAACAAGGGTTGAGAAACACTGTCCTAGGGCAGAGTTGTTGAGGCCTTAGGATCTATTGGATAGAAATCTGATGCATCAAATATATACTTTTTAAAAAAATTTTAAAGGTTTATATTTAAAGTATATCTTCTCCCTTTTTTTCTAATCTGCAATAGGACGTTTTTGCAATGTTTTAAATTTAGACATTTTCAAATTCAATGTAGTATGTAAAAATTATTTCGTGCAAAGGGTGTTTGTGACAAAAAAATATTTTTAGAAAATAAGCCTTTCTTTTGAGGCCAGACATTTCTCTATGGCAATCTGGCAGCAAGATCTTTCAGGAGACCATGGAAGGAAAGCCGTTGGGCACCAGAGAGACATACATTCCATCTCAGATTTGCTTTGGATTAGTCTTGCAATTGGGAGCAAGTCCCTCAGTTCCCCACGGCCTCAGTTTCCTCATCTATCAAATGAGGGTACTAAAACTTAAACTTTTAAGTTACTCAGTTTCTGAGCTAAGTGATAAGGACTGAAATAAGCAGTAATAATTGGATAGAAGAGAACAAGGTATTGGTGGACTTATTTACCAGACTTCACAAGCATCCTGTTTGGGTTCTACTGCTGCCTCAAAAAATGTAGCTCATGCTAAGGTTAAATAAACTCAATAAACTCAAAAGAATTGTCAGTAGCTTGTGGAGTAAGATTCAGGTTTGCATCAATGAAAAGACGTGAGGATGGTCAGAAATACAAGCAAGGAAAAGCCTTTCTCCTGCTCCATAAAAATCACTATGATTTATTCGTTTAATGAAAAAGTCAGAATCACCATGATTTATTCATTTAATGAAAAAGTCAGGGGCTTGTGTGGGCACAACTGTAGTTTTATGAAGGGAAAATAAACCCTTTGTAAAATTCCTTGTGGCAGAGCTGCTGCCACAAGGGGTCAGATCTGGATTATTGTAGATGCTGGCATCATTCCACACTGACACATTCATGATTGGGTATCACATCATTTGAGATAACTTGCAAGTCTTTTAGGTGAGAAAATCTTATGCTATAGCAAATCAGACCAGCTCTGTTTAAGTAAAAGCTTCACTGTCTTTGATCTAAACTTCAGTGTTTGGAGCCAGGACAGAAGAAGGAACATGGTTATCTTGAAATGTATTTGGGTTGCTGGTTGCCCACTCAACAGATGTGAGCAGTTTAGTTGTCACCATAAATCAAGGGCTCCCCCACCCCAATGTTATAAATAAGGATGGGTAAATATTTTGGATTCATCAGCCTCCAAGTATTCTTCAGATGTTTTGGGTTCAATCAAACAGAACACATCTTGCGAAGCACATTTCCCTTGATTTTTTTAGGACTGTGTGTGATTTATGGGAAATAGAATCCATATGTTTCTGCTTCATTTACACTTAAATAATCAAAAGGTTGTGTGTTGTAAGAGCTATCTGATGTCCAAGATGCCTTCTTCGTACACTTGTGTTTTTTTTCCCCCTCAAACAAACATAAGCAGCTTAAAAGCTTTGGTCCTTTTAAAAGACCAAAGCAAAAGAAAGAAAATGGGGGAAGGGAGAGAACCTAAGAAGGTCTTGCCAAGATGCAATAAATCTGAACACCAGGAAGTTCAATTTAGGCCAAAACTACAAACCCTTGAATTTCAAGTGAGTCTAGGATTTGGGAGAAAACAAAAGCTTCTTTCCATTCAGTTTCAAAAGTAGCTCTGACAAATGCAGACAAGCAGCTGGCAACTTGGTAACCATACCAAGAGAAGACAGGCCATGAATGCACCATTAGCCTCCCAGAGAACAACTGCTGCAGGCTGTTATTCTTGGGCCTTTTGAGAGTAGTTGCTCCAGTCTGGATAAAGAACACTTTACCCTATTTTAGCGTGGAAACATCTTCTCTCGCGATGTTTCCTGGGATAATCCTCTTGCCCTAGGCCAGCATTTCCTGTCTTTCTGCCAACTGGTCCAAATGGTCTGCCATTGAACTGACTTACTGTGTGTGCATTTGGGATGGTGTTTATTTATGGGGCAATTTCATTAGAGAAATGTCTCATTGAGTTCTTAAGAGAGCCAAGAAAGCATGCAGTTTGGGTAATGTGAGAAATATGCTAACCAGGGACTCACAGATTAGGAAGATGCCAAATGTAAAGGTAAGTGTTCTTGCCCCCATGTCAATATTGAGTCACTAATATCACAGCAGCTCTTATGTCATTTTAGGCATGAATTATCCTCTAAGTGATATCCTATGAATGGTTTCAGAAGAAAATCTTTCAAGTTAGAAATACTTCATGTGATAGTGCATAATTGAGTTATATTTAAATCTCTATAGAGTATATTTCTATTCATTTTTACAGCAATATACCAACTAGGATATGCAGCTTCATCATCCCATGGGATCTTCAGACTATGTGCCCTGAAATCACTTTGACAGAATTAAGAGTCCTGTAAATTACCTACATGCCCTAATTCAGTTCTGTAGGGGGCAAAGGGCAGGGTTTGGGAATATGAGATGAAAGGTTTTATACCCTCACTCCTAACCCTAAAAAAAGATCAAATTATATAATAATATATTCCTTATTTTTGTGACACATAGGTAACCACTATGAACATTTTGGTGTATGTAATTGAGTTAAGCATGTGTATGAACGTGCACACACACATACACACATGCTTGAACACACATGGAGTTTAATGAGATCATACTATTTATTATGTTTTGTAGGGTCTATTTAGCTATATATCAAGAACCTTTTCCTGTATCGATAAACTATTTTGATTCCTGAGTGTTAATGAGGAGGGCATTTCAGTGTGGGATTGTACCACAATTATCTTAGTATCTCAGAATATTTTTAACATGAAATTTTAAAAAATCATTATTTCAAATGTACTTTTAAGTGTTGACCTTAGTTTTCACAAAATTTTTTGTACCTTAGGACATGTTAAATAAACTAAGCATAGCTTCTTCATCTGTTAGTTCCTTGAATTTTAGACCAAAGCATAGAACAACACCCTTTGAGAACCATATGGAATATCCTTGATCCTGCTCTAGAAGAGACTAAGCTCTTTTATGCAGAAAATAATTTTTAAAGTCCCTAGAAAAGAAGATCAATAATATAGTCAATTATTTTTGTTCTCTCTCTTCCTTAAAAAAAAAAAAAGTTGTATTTCTGTCCCATTTCTACACCAGGAAGAACCTTGTGACTTAAATTCTTCTGCCTCTGGATGCTCAGTCCATTGCTAAAGTTCCTGGAGTCAACTTCCAAGAAAACTGAGGTCCATACCTATTTCCCTGTCTGTTTCTGATTCCTTTGCCCCCTGTTTTGATTTTCCCGATTGGTTGCTAGAAAACTTAGCCTTGTCCCTTTTGTTGACAGGTTGCCAGGATACATCCAGGCGACAAAGGCTGGGGTTCCTATTACCCAACAGCTTCACATACTAATGCGAAGTCCCACAAGAGGGGATGTGAACTTTGGAGCTCCCAGCTTTTCTGCTTCTGTTTCTACCAGCCCTCTCCCCGAGTCCTCAGAGGGGCTTGGCATGCTATTAGAAAAGTAAAAAAAAGACAGATAAAGAACAAATATTACAAGGTAAGCCTATCAAAAGTTGTGTTTTACTCTTGTCTCAGAGTTTTCCTCTCACTTAATAACTGCTTATTTTAGACATTCTTGGTCTCTTCCCCTTCCTTTCCATCAGTATACAATAAATGTTCCCTAACTATAGGAAAGGAAGCCAAAGAGAAATAATTCGTCCTTAAATACTCATAAACAAAACAATATCATTTTACTTCTTTAGATAATACCGGCAATGATGAGTTAAATATTCTAACAGTTAAAAGATAATCAAATTCCATTTTTAAGGGATAATATTTTAAACAATTTTCTTTTAAGGAAAAGTAACTATGCTTTAAATATTCGTTCAGTAGCATATGTTTATTAGTCAGATTATCCATGAAAAGAAAGGGGTGATAAAGACTATAGTTACTCAATTGAGATGGCTGATTTTTTTAATTAATTGAGATGAGATCTATATGAAGTAAAATATAATGAATCTTCTATTAGACGCAGAGTCCCTAGTTTAATTCCTAGTTCTTGAAACTTGAATTCTTTAAATTGAAGTTCCTGAAAAGCAATGACTTTAACACATATATACAACCATGTAACCATCATCTCAATAAAGGAATAGGATACTTTTGTCACTCCATAAATTTTCCTCATATTCTTTCTGGTCAATCTTCCCTTTAATGTTCTGGTTCCTGTCATCAAAAAACAATTTGGACATTTATGAACTTTATGTGAATAGAATCATACAATCTATATTCTTGTATCTGACATCTTTGACTAAAAAGAAAGTTTTTAAGGTTGTTCCATGGCTTGGTTCTTTTTACAGGTGAGTATAATTGTATTATATGATCATTTCACATTTGTTTATCTATTCTGTTGATTTGTATTTGGTTTGTTTTCAGTTTGACCTTCTTATAATAACTGCTATCAACATTCTTGCACTAGTCTTTTTTCTTAACCACCAATTTAAGTTTAAAAATTTCCAGCTTTATCTTACTTTTATTGTCAAAAATGCATATATTTGGAAAATACGGTGAAATGTTTTATTTATGCATTGTGAATTTATCACCACAACTAAGTTGATTAAAGTATCCATCTCCTCATATAGTTAACTTTTTTCTTTTCCTTTTTTTTCCTTGTTTTTGGGGATGTGAGTGATGAGAACACTTGTGATCCACTATCTTAGCAAATTTAAAAAATATAACACATTATTAGTATAGTCTCTATGTTCCTTCTACATTAGGTCACCACTATGTTCCACATTAGGTCTCCAGTAATTGTTTACCTTATAGCTGAAAGTATGTACTCTTTGACGAATGTTTTACCTTTACCCTTAGACCCTAGTTACCACCATTTTACTCAAATGACCAACAGGTATACAAAACATGTTCAGCACTAGCAATCATCAAGAAGTGCAAATCAGAACCACAATGAGATATCAGTTTACATCTGTTAAAATGGCAATTATCAAATGATCAAAAAAATAAAAAAATAAAAACAAGCATCAGCAAGAATGAGGAAAGGGAATCCCTGCACACCAATTGGTGAAAAAAATAAATTAGAACATCTATTATGGAAACAATATAGAGTTTCTTCAGGAAATTAAAACTACCATGTGATTCGCCAATCACTCTTCTGGTATATATCCAAAGGCAGTGGAATCAGTATGTTGCAGAGATAGCTGCATGATCATGTTCAAGCATTATTCAATAACCAAGATAAGAAACCAAACTAAGTGTCCATCAATAGATAACTGGATAAAAAATTGTAAAGCACACATACACATATAGTATAATATTCTGTTATATATGTATATATATATATATATATATATATATATATATAAAATCATAGCTTTTGTCATTTTAAATGTCTTTTCTTATCTGCATGTCATCTCTATTGATTTTTAATTAACATACAAGATGCATCCATGTTAAGTATAAAATTTGATGATTTTAACAAACGAATAGCTTTATTTAGTTAACAAAGATGTCAAGAGCATGTACATTAACTGATATTCAGTTCTCCACCTTCACACCTAACTACCAGGCAATCACTGACCTACTTCGAATACTACAGATTCTCTTTGCCTATTCTACAGTTTAATATAAAGGGCCCCTTGTTCAGTATATACACTTTTGTGTCTGACATTATCAGCATCACATTCCTGGGAGGAGGACCCATGTTGCTGTGTGTATTAGTACTTGGTTTATTTTTAGTGTGGAGCAACACTTTATGTATGAATATGCCACATTTTTAACATCTGTGCACCTGTTGATGTTGATGTATATTTATGTTGTTTCTAACTTTTTATTATTATGAGTAAAGTTGGCATAAACATTTGTTTGCAAAGTAGCTATAACATTTCACATTCCCAGGAATGTGTGAGTTTTAATTTTTCCATGCTGTCATTAACATTTACACTGACAATCTTTTTAACTTTAGTCATTCTAATGTGTGTATCTAGAAATATCTCTGTAGTTTTGTTTACATTTAAAAGTAAGGTTATTATTTTATAAGCTTATATATGTTTTTCTTTTTTCTTTTTTGAGATACTGGGGACTGAACCTAGGGCCTCGTTTATGTTAGGCAAGCACTCTATCAGAGCTACATACCCAGGCTCTTAACAATCCATTTTTTTTATTAACAAAAATCTACTCAGAGTTTTTGCTTATATTTAAAATTTGGATTGTTTTGTTGTATATATATATATATATATATATATATATATATATATATATATACATTTTTAGATATATATCTTAAAATCTTTTAATCTGTGGCTTGTACTGCAATTTTCTTAATGGTGATTTTTAAAGAGCAGAATTTTCTAATATAAAGAAAGTATAATTTCTTACATTTTTTCTTTTATATTTAGTGGTTTTTGTGTTTTGTCTAAGAAATATTTGCAAACATTAAGATTATAAGGATATTCTTTTATGTTTTCTTCTAGACACTTTTTAGGTTTAGCTGCATGATCTATTTTGAGTTAATTTTTGTGTAGTGAAAGTAGGGAGTTGACATTAATTTTCCCCTCACATGTATCCAGTTATTTCACTGTCATTTGTTTTAAAGATTTCATTTTCTTCATTGAGCTGTCTTTGCAACTTTGTCAAAAAATGAATTGACTAATATGTGAATTGACAATATATTTCCAGACTCTATTCGGTTCCATGGGTCTCTTTGTCTATCCTTTTTGGCATCATTTAATTTTAATAAGCTAACATATCTTGGCTTGTAGGTAGTGAAGCAAGTATTCAAAACAAATGAAGATGTTGACTCCTTCCATGACTACTTGCCAGTGAACTATACACAAAAATTTGAATCAGGTTGAGCATTCTTCCTTGCATGTTGCCCAAATATTTCCCTAGGTAGTAACTTGATTTTAAGTGATTCTATATTAATTAAAAGCCAAAAATATGCTTATAAATTTATTCAAGAATCATAATCCCAGTAAAAATATGTATTTTTCAAGTCCGTTTAGGCAGAATGTCTTGAACTTAATTTTCATTTATTCAATAATTCATTGAGTAGCTACGGGATTCCAGACATTGCTCTAGACAGGGAAAAAGAGGAGCAGAATATTTTTGGATCAAAATCTCTGCAAGCAAACATCCAGTGCATAGTCCTTGGCTGTGTTCTCACTTATCTTGAATTATGCATCGAAAGCTATACTGTAATTATATTACCAATTCTTTTAGTTCGTATTATGAAGAGAAATGAACAAGAGTTAAATGTTCAAGTATTCCTAAGACTTGAGAAAATACCATGAAGCTTAACTTTTCAAAAGTTGTTTTATTTTTTATTCCTTTATTTAAATAATGAACTTGATTTTTGTTGAACGTTTTAATATAAGATCAAGTTAATCTCATTCAATATTCAAATGTGTTTTGGTAGCACCTACAAAGCACCACTGGTTAGGTGCTGAGGATAAAATATGCAGAGAGCAAGCAAATCCCTGTTGTAGAGTTTATATCTAAGTAAAGAAGAAAAATAACCACACATGCAGACAAATAAACAAAACAAAAATGTAGGTGGTTAATGAATGAAGATCATATGCAAAGCCACTTTCCAGTCCCTCCTACAGCCTACCCCAAAGGGAGAAAGAGTTTAGCTTGTTTAAGGAAATGAGTGGTGAAATGGATGAAGCACAGTACAGAAAAAGGTAAGTGAAAGGAGACCAAAGCAGAGATTGGGGGTGGGTGGGTATCAGATTACAGAGGACCCTCATGGTCAAGAGTTTTGATATTATTTGGACAATAGTTGGACAACCATAAAGCATTTAGTCAGAGGAGGTTTGGGTTCTAATTTCAATTTACAGAGTTAAATGAGATTGCTCTGAAAAAGATGGATTACAGGAGTCAAAGGCAGAGTGATTACTTACCTATCATGGCTGGCATAGCACGTGCTGTAAGGCACACCTGTCTGGCAGTAGATGTATGAGTGCAGGCAAACATCCCCAAAGAACAAGCAGTCTCTGCAGTGCTGAATGTGGAAATGTTTCTGTATGAGTTCATGCAATATCATAAAAGGTTATCCAATGTCAAATGGGCCGAGTGGAGACATGAGTGAAAGACTGTGGGAAAGGAGATGCATTAAGATTCAAAAAGCCAAGAAAATCAAGAGATGAGAACGAAAACAGAAGGAAAGTAAAATAAGACAAGTAGAGTAGGGTAAGGTGTTCTTTTTTCTGTCAAATTATTAACAGGCAATCACAGGGAGTAAAAGCATGATAACTTGTTTTCGAGTGTAGTAGCACCTTTTGTCTTTCCTTCTTTCTTTTTCCTGACCCTGCATTTTATATGCAAGCCCACTATAGGCTGAGGATCTAGTTGGAGAGTTAGATCAACAGAAAGTATCTTTCTTGCTGTCTCAGAGTGACCCCATCACCAGTGTGACTTCTTCCAAGGTAAAAGATATGGTCAAAAGGTTGGTTTAGTACCATCTGACCCAGTTATAATGAAGCATATCATGTCAAATTAAGTTAGATAGATAAGCATCCTGGTAAGCATTTATTGCTAAATGAAGATCATACTGATCATCAATACATTCCCTTCCCCTAGAAGAAATATGAAAGGAAGGTACAGATGAGTATATGTGTGAGTGTATTCGTGTGTCTAAGAAATTAAAAGAGCACTCAATGAGATAATAATAAGTATAATAACAAATTTATGTTATATTTATAGTAATAAACTATTAATAATATAAGTATATTAAACTATGTTAACTATTATATTAAACTCTATTAACCATATACACTATTTAACTATATTAAGTATAGCTATATCACTAACTCTAACTATAATAAGTATAACTAATAAAATTCCAGTTTATTGACAGTCTTTAAGTAAGTATTCATTAAAGAATGGAAACATGTTTTGTAAAGACTATATGCAAATTCACTTTAAAATAATAAATATTTAATACAAAGTTAATATTTAAATGACTTGCATCAGTTCATGGCATTTTCCCTCAAAAATATTGAAGGATTATGCAATATTAAAACAAGATAAATCTTAAATTCCTTCCCTGTTTATTTCCAAGTAAACCATCTTATATTTGAAACAAATAACATTCAATAAGCAAAAATGAAAGCCATGTTGTTCTCTTCAGTCAAGCTATTTCCTATTTAAAACACCCTATCAAGTGGAATTAAATTATCTTAACTCTTGGGGTATTTTGGGGTGATAAGCAGTTCCCAAACAAAGTTTTCAGCAAAGACTCCCAGAAAAGCATGATGATAAGAAGCAAAAAAATGCTGTTTGCACTAAAATTACTTAAATGGATGCTGCCTAAATAAAATAGGTTTTATTGTGGCTCACTTACAATTTAATAATCTTTACTAACTGGATTTGTTTAATCATTTTTATAACTGGAATTTTATAATTAATTTTAAAAGATCAAGATGTGGAGCCTAAAGTCACGTCATTTTTCCACATGATATTTACAGGAAAGATCTTTCACTTGAGTTTTCAAATATTGATTCCATAATGTCTTGAGATAGTTCACCCATATAATCATGGGATTATGAACTCCTAAATAAATAAATAAACTCCTGATATTTGAAAAGTTAGAAAACTGGGAACATGATGATGTAAACAAGTAAATTAAAACCAGCTTACTATGTTTAAAAGAAAGCTAAACTAGGCAACTGGAGGAAAGTACAGTGAGCAAAAGAAAAATATTGAGAAATGTGAAAGTCCACTGAAAGTAAATGAGGACTTGATTAAGTGTATTTCATCTGCACTTTGGGATGGAAAATCATGGAGTTGTTTCTCAAGATAAAGAAGGAAAACCCTTTTTAGGTAGTTCAGGGTCTATCTGCAGCATTTGTCATTTAATGTGGGGGTACCCCTGCAGATGTGACTTCCGGGCATGAGAGGTCAGGAAAGGTACAAGAGATGAAAGAGGATGTTCAGGATGCCTTGCATTGATGTTCCTTAGAACCCCAGCTGATGGAAATCTCCAAAAAGTTCAATTTAGAGCTGGGTTAACCTCAGAAAACTTGTAGGCGCACCATTATACTAGACCCCCCAGGATTGAAGATCCTAGGATTGGTCCATCTGCTTTCTATGAAGAGAGTAGAATGATATCATTTAAATAATTTCATAATGAAGTATGTGCAGCCTGAGAGAAAGGCCCAGACCATCACTGTAGCCTGGGCACTGTGGAGCTTCTGGCTGCCTCCAGACTTCTCACTGATGAAGAGGACAGGCCTCTATTTCTCTAAGCAACTGGATTATGATTTCCTTTACTTGTAGTGGCATGCAATTGTCACAGATATAGAACCAAATTAACACCCTATAATAAATAGATTGTTAACTCAAGAGTGGAAGGGTTGGGATTTTGGCAAACATCTCTAATGAATAAAGCAATGATAATAGTGGGAACTCAAAAGTTATATCCCCAAATATTGGTTCTGCGTATCATTACCAAAGGCAGCATTCGGGATAAAATGAATTATTCCATAAATCCTGTTCCAGGCAAGCCTTTCTCACCTCACTCAAGTGTCCTCAGATAGAGGGGCATTTATTATAAGGATACATGTTCAAAGAAATACAGGGGAAACTAACAACCTGGCCCCGGGGAAGCACAGGGACTACCTGTTCTAGGGAAATCACTAGCCAAACAGTTGAGTAGACTCTGTTCTCTGGTCCAGACACAAAAATAACTAAAAAGTCATTTCTCATTAAAGTTTCACAATGCTAGGGGAGTAAGTCAAAGATGCTCTCAAGCCAGGTTGTTTTTATTTCTAGTGAGCAGAATGTTAATGATCAGGAATTTCCCTCTTTGGGTTTTCAGCCCTGTCTTCAGTAAAGTCTCTTGCTTGAATTACTTCAGAAATATGAGCAGAACTAGAGACCCACCCTGCTCCCCATTTTAGGTGGGGTTTAGAAAGAGGGCTGTTCATGGTCTTGCTCTGTGAGCCAGCCTTTTGTCCAGCACCCAGCTCTTTTCCAATCATTTCCCACTGGGGATGGGGAGTTGATTAACATGCTATGGAACATGGTCACCTAGGGTCACCTCACCAGAGGTGGTACAAATGTCCTTAGCAGGGACAATGAGAATGGCAAGCAGAGTGATTAAATTATTTCATATTGATTTGATCTGTCTAAAAATATGATTATATTTTTCATAACTATCTAGTACATCTTTCAGGGCTACTCTTGAAATATCCTTTAGTTAAATCTAAATAAAATATGGTTGAGTTATCTAGAGATTGAAAACTATGGAATTCCTCAGAACATTTTAAGAAAAGGGAGAATAATTTTGAAAAGCTATCATAAATTACTAATTATATTTTTTGACCTATTGCATTTTTAATGAAAATACATGGAAGAAGAAAGGTTTTAAAAACCATATAATAATAATTATCATATCAGACTTAACACCTACTGATTTGCTGAGTATTTTATCTTACTTTTAATCTTCATAATAATGACCTAAGGTGAGTGTTAAATTCCACTAGACATATTAAGACACTAGGCCCAGAGAGTTTAAATATCTCACTCAAGATCCCACATCTGATAGGTATTTTGGAGTTAAGGTTTGAACCTAGGTCTGAGTTTATATGAGGGGTAAACCAAAAAACAAAATAAGCAAATGAATAGCAACCACAACAAGAAGATCTTCATAGTGGAGACTAACAAAGTTCTTACTTGATTCTTTGTTGTAAACTACTTTTTCAGCTTTTAGTTAGCAAATTAGATCTGTGCATTTCACAATTTGCTTGATTTAGACAATTTTTTTGCATAAATATGATAGCTTAGTCAAAATTAAAATCTGCATAGAAAGAGGAATAAAAATAATAGAAATTTATTTTGGCACTCAAATGGAAGATGCTGCTGAAAAGAAATCATTTCATTTTTATTTAAGCTCTGTGCAAATGCAGCAAAATTATAGCAGAACATTCCAGAGATATTTGTCAAGATTTTTGTATTTTTTTTTTTATTGTAGTACTGGGGGTTGAAAGCAGGACCTTGAGCATGCTAGGCAATCACTCTACACTGAGCTATACTCAAAATCTTTGATCAAGATTTTTAACAAAAATACTTAGACATATGTCAGGTACTAGTAACATAAGATGTAACATGGAGTTAACTGTTTGAACCTATATTAAACAGATCTCAAGTATTAGAGGGAACCAATAAGTCTGGATTTGTGTAGTATGATTAGTTTTAAAAGGTAAGGTACAGTTGTATTATTATAAATCAGAGCAATCTATTTCCTAATAAAAGTTTGCATTTAAAGGAAACTCTGCAATAAACCATTTAAGGAAAATGGAGTACTTAGTTTGCCTGGTCCTTATATGATAAACGTTAAAATTCTCCAGATTTCACAATCCATGATTATTTTTTTTCAATCCTATGTGGTTTAAAAAAAATCTATAGTTTCCCCATTTCCCAGAGGAAAATCAAAATTCTCAAGACCAGCTATATAACTTTCTGTTATTTATTTCCAATATGCCCTCCTGG